>NW_017259263.1:139659-141106 GCF_001594045.1 Atta colombica | reverse complement strand
TGTGTGTGTGTGTGTGTGTGTGTGTGTGTGTGTGTGTGTGTGTGTGTGTGTGTGTGTGAGAGATGTGTGCAACTTATGCTGCTGTAAATACGCTCGTTATAAAACCTTACTAATTCTGCTCTATATACGTATACCTCCCTCTGTGACTGTGAGGTATTGTGGTACCATTATTAACTATACGCACATGCCTTACAAACCCCACGCAGGACCCGCATAGTCCCCCTGGACGATCTCATTAATATTAATAGTAATCGTATTGCAAAATCTACTTGGTGGATACTGAGTACAAAATTTGTCAGTGTATACGTGTCTGTTTGCATGTGTGTCTGTGTATGCATATTGTGTCTAAAGCGCAAAAACGGAATTTCAAGCGACACACTTTCTAGACAAACATAAATCATATTCACTTGTATCTCGAGGTAATAAATCAGTCAACGAACCACTTCTCGATATCAGTAAATGTTGAAAGAATGAGAAAGGGGATCTATGTATCGATAAACGTATCTTCACGATTTTCAGCTACAAATTGCCACAGGAAGTTTTCCTTTGGAAGATCTATAGCAATACTAATGCCACGTTGTTAAGCTCTAGGGAACATTGAAATATGAAATTGATCGGAATAAGTATCTACTTCGAAAAAGCTTGCGGAGAAAGTTTGTGTCACTCTTTTATAATTCTTGAACGTATAATTAACAGTTCAAATAAAAAATCATAGATATAATATAATTGAAATTAAACGAATATATTAAATTATAAATTATAAAAATATATATAGAATTGCGCGGTACCATCAAAATTCGATTAATTTCGATGAACATTATTGCACGACACTGTTTTTTTCAAAATTGTTTGAGCACAAAAATAAACGCGTGATTATTCTAATCACGCATGAAAATGAAAAATATAATTTCGCATAGCACCAGTCACTAATATTCCACTACTTTTCTTTCTATTAACTAAATATTAATTAGTTTTAAATTGGTTACTTAAACGAATAAGAAATCATGTAACATTTGAATTGCGCATTGCGACTTTAGCTACCCTTTATATATTGCCAGAATATTTCCTTTGGTTATATATATATTTGTAAGAGTTTTTACAATCGAGATAACTTTCAATGGTTTCGCGTAATCGATTCGTAAAAGAAAAATATAAGAATTTTTAACAAATATGATTTCACATTATTCCATTCTTTTCTCTTGCTTTTCTAGCAATCAGTCAATTTAAATCAACTAAATCAACTTCAAAGATAATCTGAATTATAAGAATATTCTATGTGCTACTGAGTTTAGCAGGAAGCACGATTGTAAAGAATAAACACTAAATATAATCTTCAACGTTATATAACGAAATATTAATATTAATCTGCGTAAACTTCAATAAAAAATGGCAAGTATGGCACGCAAAAAGATTTCATTCGACTACTGCGTATCTCTCTCTCTCTCTC
>NW_017259263.1:115943-139559 GCF_001594045.1 Atta colombica | reverse complement strand
CTCTCTCTCTCTCTCTCTCTCTCTCTCTCTCTCTCTCTCTCTCTCTCTCTCTCTCTCTCCCTTCCTTCAATATATACGCGTGTGTGTATATTTATATATGCACTTATATGTGTACGTATAAACGAATATTTTGTGCGTGGTTTATGTCACATGTAATCTTGCCATTCGTTATAGTCCATAAAAACAAACTAGAATACAGAATTTGTTTACGCTTCGATCGCATCTCCTCTTTCTTTTTGTCTTTAAAGTTGTACTGCATAAATTAACAACAGGGATGTGATCAAATATTTGATAGGAGATGAATAAATGATTTCGCATCGTGAATCTCCCTTCATTCAGTCATATTGGCTATTCCGCAAACAGTTTTACTTTAGCTGCGATTCAAGCTGCACAGAATCATATCTCAAAGAAAGAAAATCATATTATCTCAAAAGTCTCGTGTCAACATAGTACATACACAGAATGAATATTACGATATATAATATCACGATTTCTGTTGAAATAGAATAAATTGATTTTTTTCCTTTCCCTCGATAATCAAATCAGATTGAAACGACCATAATTTGCAGCTCTAGATATATAGTGCACGGAAATTTCTTTATATATTCCTCTACTTTCAAGTTTAATTACAATCACTTACTTTACGAATCGATACGCTATAAATCGTCGAAGTCAAAATCACAAGCGCAAAATCATTAATCATACATCACACCGTCGATGGCAAAAATTTAAATCATTAAATTCCGGCATATAAACGAAAATTTCATTATTAGTTGTTCAATTTCTGCACATTAATGATAATTCAATTAAGCTACTGACTGTAAATTCCTTTATATTGATTAAAATTTAATTCAGCAGCAAATGTTAAATTTTTGTACACATGGACGGCAACTATGGTGTGGAATTGTGGAGCTCCACACCTAAAATTTAGCTTATGGAAATCCACGCTCAAGGAAATCCAAGAATTGGATTAAAAATCAACTGAATTTTTTAAAATATGCACAAATACCGATATTCATAATGGCAGTATAACTACGCGCGTAGCAGAGATTCAACTTTGGAATTATTTATACTGGCCATAACCATGCGCCGTATGCCACAATAATCTGTAAAAATTGACTAATCACAGTCGAGCATTCCTTTCTTACAATTGAATGAGAGGGGATGATACTCGATTGTAATTAATCAATTCTTACAAATTATAGTATATGATTACGACTAATATAAATGATCCGTTGCCAATTTTTAGATAGAGCGTCGCAATTCGCAATTGTAAAAAAGGGGACGGCAACAAAGAGCACAAAATGAATAAAAATAAAATGTCATTTTGTACTCTTTCCCTCATTTCCTTTCGTCAGTCAAAAATTCCACATTCACAGGCGAGGTAAGTTGCCGCCCCTATTTGTACATTATTTAAATTTAGAAATTTAAGAAATTAAATTCTTATACGCTACTATAAACTCAAAATTAATTAAACTGTAAAATAAATTATTATACATCAATAACATATTTTAATGCAGCTACAAATGAAATTTTGTATTATATCCAGTCAAAATTTAATTCAGCGATCTTTTAAATTTTTGCACATCGACAGAATTTGAATGAAAACGGTGATGTAAATTTTTACATGTTGCGAAAATTTAATTAAACTGCGAATTAAATTTACGTTAACGCCGCGAGCGACGTTCGGCGCAAATCTCTTTGCACAGAGAGCGGAGCGGAGGAGGGAAAAGTCACACGGCTATACCTCACGAGAGACCCTGTGGCGTGAAGCAGATCTTCTCTAGTTCACCGGTCGATGAGCTGACCGGTGATTCGGCTCGGTCGTCCTGTTCGGCCGCCAGCTGCTCGCTGTAATAATGAGGTGTGCTGAGATAGTCGATGAGCCGCCGGGGTAGCGGTAAGGTCGGGATCAAGTCCCTGCGCACCATCTTCAGGATGACGAACCTGCACGTATGCTGCAGGCTCTGCACCTGTTTGAAGCGCGACACCGGATGGAGCAACTGTACCCGCATTGGGCCCAGAACTGGCCGTCGGTGTAGGAAGAAGAGATAGCGACCGCTGCGCGAATGCTCGACCGCGTTCTCGATAAAGTCAACGATAGTGTGCGACTTGAACTTCGTGCAGCTGCCGAAGCTAAAATTACCTGTATGTCGAAAGAAATTAATTTAAAGCACGCATGAAAACAAAGATCAAGAATATTATATATATTCTATAGTGTGAAGAATAATAAATGATTTATTAAAACCATATATGTAAACATAACAAGTAAGAATTTAATATTTATTATAGTCGAAGCTGGATTTTAGATGCTTTTAAATAATTTCTATGTGAATTTTTATACTAAATATGTAGTCATTTGAACTGCACGCCAAAATGATTTTTCGAACTTATAAACACAATTAAACTATATAATACCATAAATTAAATTGATAAGCAATTTAATAATTTGATGCTCAATCTGGTATCTTATTAAAAATTGTAAATTTATTTAGTTTTACATTAACATCTTCCTAATACTCGTGTCACATTGGAGATTGAGGATTGCGAATTACGAATTAGAATTCGTTCAATCAAGTAATTTTAATTTTAATCCGTTTCATTCTAATTGACTGAATTCTAATCCTCAATTCGCAATCCTCAGTTTTCAAAGCGTAGTATGACACGGGCATAATAGGATGTCAGATTGAGCATCAAATTATTAAAATAATTATTAATTTAATTTGTGATATAGTAATTTAATTGCATTTATAAGTCCAAAAAATCATTTCGGCGCGCAGTTCAAATGACTACATATTTAGTATAAAAATTTATTAGGTGTACAACTTTGCTTCTGCCGTTTTCCTATAGATGGCTTTAGCGGTAAGTGGTGGTCGAAATTAATAGATCATAGACGGCATACGAGAAACTTGGGCATCTATCAACATAATCTCATAGAAACATTAGTCGATTTGTGTCTGCATCATAAAGTTATTCTCGATTGAAAATGTCAGTTTACAAGCCAAATTCTCGTCATTTGCGGGAGATTTTAATTTTTTGCTTCAATATGAAGAAATCTGTGGCTGAGGCTCATCGAATGCTCTCAAATACTTATGGTGAGGCTGCTATTAGTGAAAGAACGTGTCGTGAGTGGTTTCAACGCTTCAAGAACGGTGATTTTGATGTCGAAGACCGGCATAGCGGTGGAAGAAAGAAGGTTTTCGAAGATGCAGAATTGAAGGCATTACTTGAGCAAGACTCGTGTTAAAATCAAGAAGAATTGGCACGATCATTGGGAGTGACTCAACAAGCCATTTCAACGCCTCAAAGCCATGAGAATGATTCAGAAGCAAAGAAATTGGGTGCCGTACGAATTGAAGCCGAGAGATGTTTAACGGCGTTTGTTTGCTTGTGAACAGCTGAAAGGCAAAGACGGAAGGGATTTCTGCATCGCATTGACTGGGGACGAAAAATGGGTTCATTACGATAATCCCAAGCGCAGAAAATCATGGGGAGTTCCCGGCCATGCTTCCACGTCGACGGCCAAACCGAATATTCACGGCTCCAAGGTCATGCTCTGTATTTGGTGGGACCAGCTCGGCGTAGTGTATTATGAACTGTTAAAACCGACTGAAACAATCACAGGCGATCGGTATCGAACGCAATTGATGCGTTTGAGCCAAGCATTGAAAGACAAACGGCCGCAATACAACGAGAGACACGATAAAGTGATTTTGCAGCATGACAATGCTCGACCCCATGTTGCGAAAGTGGTCAAGACATACTTGGAAACGTTGAAATGGGAAGTCCTACCCCACCCGCCGTATTCTCCAGACGTTGCTCCCTCTGACTATCACTTGTTTCGATCAATGGCACACGGCCTGGCTGACCAGCACTTCCGATCTTATGAAGAAGTAAAAAATTGGATCGATTCGTGGATAGTCTCAAAAGATGACCAGTTTTTTCGACGCGGGATTCGTACGCTACCCGAAAGATGGGAGGAAGTAGTGGCCAGCGATGGACAATACTTTGAATCATAAATGTATAACCAGTTTTTTATAATAAAGCGAATTTCGGAAAAAAAACGGCGGAAGCAAAGTTGTACACCTAATAATATAAAAATTCACATAGAAATTATTTAAAAACATCTAAAATCCAGCTTTGACCGTAATAGGCATTAAACTCTTACTTATAGTGTGAAGATAATAAAACTTACCCTGATCATGTTCTATTCTTACATGTCGCACACAACTGTTGAGTCTAAATGACAAGGAAAAAATGTAATGATCATCACTACTGTCTCGCACAATAAATGAGCCGTCCGGTTCATTAGATAATATCTTCTCCGCCGCTTCACCAGATATAGGTCCCCAATACCATCCATACTGTTTCAGAAAATAAAAATACACAGAATATTCTCTGCAATTTCTCCTAATATCAAGAATCAGCGAAAAGAAAAATAAAATTTACATACATCCTTCACTTTCTCGATACTGGCTGCAAAATCCATACTTGTGTCCTCAGCAGCATCTTCTTCTGGTCGCACGATAGGCGGTGGAACTTGCGGCTGAACCGAGCTCGGAGACTCACATTTAGGTGCCATTGCTGTAAGGGCCTCTTCCGCTTGCTCTACCCCTATTTGACTATTACTCTTGGGCAGAGGTGGCAAAGCGCGCTTGAAGAATGGCAGCTTCTGCGCGGATGGCTCTACCTCAGATGGAGCGGTGTTATTGTTGTTTGTATGCTGGTCGGAATCGACACCCTCTTCCTCTTCAACGATTTCTCCTTGTACGATGCTGTTCCGTTTCTCTACAAAGTGATCCGGAGAGCCTAGTCGTCGAAATCGGAAAATGTTACAGAGCGTCTGCTTGAGATTTAACGAGAAATTACGCTGACTCTTTTTCATCTTCTCTCGCTCGGACTCACTCTTCTCCTTATGTGATTCGTCGCGCGCTTTCTTGTGTCTGATGCCAACGAATGCGTTCCTCTTATGCTTCTTTACATTATTAGAGTTATTGTTGTTATGATTGTTATTATTATTGTTGTGATGATGGATCATCAGGCCGTTACTAGTGCTCTTATTAGACACCGGCGTGTCCGTGGACGAGTCCGTATGCGCATTATTGTTATACCTATTATTAGACAGCATTAGATATTATTAGATTAATGACAGAGCCAATTTGACAGTAGCCAAGAACATTTTGATATCTAATTCAAGTTATTTATATCAAAAATAATAGGAACAAAACAATGTATAATAAAAATTCATTATCGAAAAATTCATTCTTTCACTGGTTATCTTATCCATAAAAATTATCATACTTACCTATTATTATTATTTACACTGAGGGCCTTAGGCGTTGCGGCGAGATGTACTGGTGTATGGCCCAGTAGAGGAGCCTTGTCCCGTTTGATCTTATTCTCGCTAGAATCGCTAGAGCTCGAGTACAACGTCTGTAGATACTGTCGCACCTCGTGCAAAGTCATGTGGATCGGTTCACCAATGTTATGTGCATGTCCGTTCGATGGTCTGACGCTGTGACGACCAGAAGTACCCGGCACGCTGTGTCGTTTACCGCCACTACCACTACCTCCGCCTGCACCGCTATTGCTACTGCTGCTAACACCACCACCACCACCACCACCACCACCACTACTACCACCACCGCCACCACCACTACCGCCACCGCCGCCACCACTACCACCGCCACCACCACCGCTGACAACGGGATTGCCCTCATTACAGCACACATCAGCCAACAAACGCTGTGATTTGATAACATGCGTGATGGCACGGGATTTGCCACAATAATGACGCGCCTGTTGGATGTGTGCCTCCAGCTCGCTCTGCGAACTCGCAGAAACGTTCCGCCGTCTTTTGCGATGATGCCGGTGCCGTTTAGGCCGCTGTGGCGTTCGCAAGTCATGCAACGGTCGCACCACATCGATCGGCACTGTGTAAATGTCTGAATCAAAGGGTACATTATACATGTCGCTAATTTCACTTGTGGTCAATACATCGTGCGACATCGCGGATGTAATGAAGCTGCTGTCATCAGCTTTGTGACCAAGCCCAGTAGTGTTGATAGAGTTGTGTGAGCTGGACAATCGCGAGGAGGCCAGCGAGCAGCGTGAGTTTGGCCGGTTCAGCGTATTGTATGGGGTAATAGTGATGGTAGCAGCGCCCTGACATACTGGTGGTGTCATTAGATCCCACATGCGTTTAGGATTGATCTGTTGGGATCGGATCACCACTGAAACCGGATTCGTAACAGGCGCGATTCTTCCTTCCGGCCAAGAGATGCGGCAAGAAATTGCTAATGCTTCTTCTACCATCGATTGTATCAGATTCTCGGCATAGTCGTCGATCCATCGTGGCGTTCTGCGTCTCATTAGTCGCGCGTAATTTAAAATCGGCACCGACGAAGATTCCGAGTCTGGGGGCGATGGACTATCCTGAAATTCTGGCGGTGGCTTGATCGCCACGTCGACCACCTCGACCTCCAATTTGCCGTCTGCATCGCCCCAGCCTGGGCCCTTTTTCAGGGTGTTGAAATTCTCGCCGCACATGCCGTCCGAATAATCAAAAGAATCTTGCGATAGGGACTTGCTCTCTATGTCGCTCTCTTGCATCTAAAAGAGATTTTGTTTCAGAGATTAAGAGTGGTATATGGTTGCATTTGGAGAATGTACTGTCAGCGCTATAGTATCAGTCCTTCTTCGTTTTATATCTAATAAATGATAGTAGAATGATAACAAACAGCACTCTCTTCTCCGATATAGCCATTGTGTGAAAAGATATCTTTAACTCGAAGAAATATAATCGTCCTACCTCCATCGCAAGATGTGCTCTAACAGAATCGCTAGATATCGAACCCCCCAAGCCACTGCTACCAAGATCACTGAGAGGCCCAGCGCTCAGCGAACATGATGGCGGGGAGTCCATCTCAAATTTCGTTTGCTTCACCTGTGCACTGAAAAGTCTATAGTAGCCAGAATTTTTGATATTTCCATGACACCCCCTAAAATTTAATAGCATGACTGTTAGTGTTCAAATCACATTTTCTTTTTAAACATTTTTAGATCAATGCTAGATATCGAACCTGAGAAAAAGTATTACAGGCAATATATGATTGCCTTACAAACTCTATATTCGTACGTTTGCTTGTACTCTGCGCATGGTCCATTATGAGAAACTGCAATGATAAATTCTAAAGTGATGCAGTTGATAATCCTAAAACAGAAATGTGATAGCATAATCTATGTAAATTCCATATAGAACAACATACACATAGGAAGGATGAGTCATGATATCTTTAGAGTGTCATAACTACAGATATATGAATCATGAAGATCAATTCTTTCATTCATTTTACTTATGATCAAAGACTTTAGAGCTCAAGGCTAATTCATCCTAAAATTATTCACGAGTAGACGAATCTTCCGAAAAAGAAACGGGAGAAAAAGAATATAGATTGGAATTTTTTCTCGATGAATTACAAAAGATTTTCCCACGATGTCACTCGATAGCTAACCAAGTCTATCAGTTCAGCAACTACGACGAGTATCGAATCTCATCACGCGTTTAATGCTAAATACAGCTTTTTTCGCGAATCTTGTCGATGACAGGGAAACAGAACTTCTCCGGAGAGAAGCAAGGTGCTCCGAATCGACGATAAATGCACAATGACAAATCGGCCAAAGGACAGTTTGGAGCAGCGCCCGGCAAGGAGGAGAGGTTGACGGAGCCGAGGTTGGCTTGTACGCACGTTTTGGGAAAACGTTACGGATACCGGGGACGTTCGTGCTCGGGAGTTGGAGCTGCTGGACGCGGGAGAGGCGAATGGACGAACGACGCCGCGACGGCTTACCCCTCGCGCTAAATCGGCCGCGGCGCACTCGCGATAATCGCGATCCAGGCCTCGTCGTCGTCGTCGTCGCGCGGGGGCACGCCGTTCATGATCGCCGCATGACGCGCGCTGTGCCCACGCCGGGACCCAATCGATATCTGTAAGACAACGCGGAGCAGCCTCCTGCCTCACGTTTCGCCTCGCACCATGTTCGGCTCGGTCCGGTTCGTCGCGTTCCGCGCCTAGCGTCACGCCTAGCCAATCGGCGCTGCCAACCTCGCCGCACGCGATTTGCATGTAGTACTACGAACTACGTCATCATTGTCATGAATGCCTTCGCACGTGAACTCGTGAAGTTGCACCGATTGTACTCATGTACGTTGATGCTGAACGTTATGACACTATGTTACGTGTTCATTATATTTCATTTCGAATTCACGTTTATGATTACGTGAGGCAAATTTAGGCTTGTGTATGTAGACAATTTGAGAGGATAAATAAAAATTTGGAAATTCCAACGCTCGCAGTTTTGATTTATGTATTTTTTTCACTTCACATTCTGTCGATATTTAAATTTGAAATTTAAACATTTACCTCAAAATTCTTAAAATCGCAATTCTTAAAATTTTAGTTAGAATCTTTCATTTCTTATTTGATTTTATATATAGTCTCTTGATGGTTTATCGATTTTTAAGAATTTGAATTTTTTGTTCGCGCGAGATATCGACAATCGTTAATACAATATGCGACTTTATCGATAAAGTTGTCTGCTGTTTATTATCGTGAGTTTTTAAAAACCGCAAAAATTTAAATTTTTGAAAATTAGAATCAAGTAGGTGATAAGAGAATATAATCAGATAAGAGGTGACATTAACTTAATTGATAGATCTTTCCCACATTTTATTAAAAAAAAAATTTTATTTTAATATTGTGCCACCAGTAATTGAAAATCAATTTTGAGTGTTCCTGCTTTCACTTGTTCCCGAATCGAAAGATAACGTACAAATTCCGCGCCAACGGGATCAGCTGATCGCTTGATCGCGATGTCCGCAACTGCGGCCAAGTATTGACGTAAATACCGGTGGCTAAGAGAAGATATTTTTATTTATAATTGTTAGTGATCTATTTTCGTTATCCGCTCTTTTGATAGCGCAAGCAATTCTTATTCAGTCAAATATAATGAAGTGACAGTTTCAGAATCTTTCTGGCATATGTACGTTTTATGAAACGTGATACTTTGGGGAAAGCTTGATGGGAACTAAATGTATTCTGATTGCATCACGATTATTGACTTGTTCATAAAAAGATTAGGAAATAAAATAAAATTATGAGTTGCTGATGAGCGGTATGTAAATTAAAAACTACTATAGTATTATTTTTATATTAAAACTTATTCATATATGTATAGAGACAATTAAAAAGCAAGAAAATGTCGCTATTGCAACAATTTGCGGATTTATTGAGCCTGATAACGATAGGCATGTGTTTCGTATTGAAAATTCCACAGATATTAAAATTAGTTTCTGTGAAATCAGCTGATGAAATGTCGATGGTAGGATTACTTTTAGAATTAACAAGGTAATAATCTACAAGATTATATTTCACCGGATTATTTAAAGAAATAATTGTGAAAGCTTTGCGAAAGTTTCGTTTTTGCGAAAGTTTTCACAATTACTTCTTTTACAAATAACTTATTATTTATTTTTCAGTTACACTGTAATGACTAGTTATAATTATACAAATGGATATTCGTTGCTGTCTTACTTGGAATATCCAATAATATTAGTCCAGGAATATATACTGATATTCTTTGTATTGAAATATTTGAGCAGGATCAATATGTGGTCTTTCTTATGTACCATGATATATTTTGCGTTAAGCAGCTGTTTGCTGCTGGGAATTGTTCCAAAAGTTATACTTACACTTTTAGCGGTAGGTAGTGCTGAGTATTGCAAATTCTTCCATTGCTTTGAAACATTTTTTATGTGATATACTTGAATTTTTAGCCAATGTGTACACCGATCTCAGCTTCCAGTAAAGTCGTCCAATTACTAGCCATACTTCGAGCTAAAAACGCAGAATCAGTATCGCTTCTCACTTGGTTTATATCCGCCTTTACTAACTTGAGTAAGTTTTCAATTTTGCATATGTAAAACGATGGAAACGATGGAATTAAATAATTATGTTTTAGCGAGAGTATTCACAATATGGATGGATTCTGCCGATATATTACTATTGGGAAACTTTATCATATCAGTCCTACTGAGTTCTAGTATCATGTTCTCCGCCCTTTATTACAGAAGCCGTTCGTTGAAACAGGATTAAATGAATAATAGGAGAATTATACATCTAGTCGTAACCGCATGCTATGAAATTGACGACTTATGCTATATATTAGGTGTAGTAAAAAGAAATTATTTTTGCATGAAATTGAATGGAACCTAATATATTGTTGAGAGCATTATCATAAAAGGTATACTATATTTTATTTCTGCCAATAAAATATAAAAATTATTTGTCCTACATTGATTTATTTTCCTCACGTTACATATCCTAAAAACAAAAAGATTAAAAAAGCATAATTGTATTTTATCTTAAATATGTTTCATGGTTAAATGTAATGTAAAATATTAATATAAAAATTTATATATATTTAATTCGAATGAGACGATGGAATCCACCAGACTGTCCTGAAATGTAAGATTATGCAGCTCAAGAAAACTATAAACAAGATTTTATTCTCGCGCGTGAAGGATGCCATGTGGTTTCGACCCTTCTAAATCAGTGATCTTCAAAGTTCTATTCTATAATCATATTGTTTTTATGAGAAAAAATTATAATAACATCTTATTATCAACAAATTATTAATATATACTCAGGAAAATTTTAATTAGGAATATGCGAAAATATCCATAATTCGTGATGTCTACGAGATACACAGAAATATCTAAAGCAAGATATGTAAAAAGGCAATTATGCTAAAATTTAGAATTTATAATTTTTCCCTACTTAATTTTTTATCTTTATTACAAACATATTTAATAGACTTGCGAAAAAATCTGACAACTTCAGTTGAAGATGGTACATAAACTCAGGGTGCCTGAACTTGGATTCAAGCTGCGACTTGAAGATCACTGATCTGTTCCACCCCCACCGAGTTCTTCTCATCTGGCAAGTCGGCGGCACTGTACAAACTGTGGTCCGGACAGTCGACACCAAGAAAGCGTCCAGGCATCATCGTCTTTCTCACGAGAGAGAAAGAGAGAGAGAGGAAGGGAGCGAGGCGAAGAGCGTGGAGGGAAGACGAAAGTGAAGAAAAAAAAAGAGTGGAATAGTTCCTTGAAAGAACTTGAGAAGGTGTCGGATTTTCTGCTGCTGGCAGGATGCAGTTACCGGTAATCTTCGCCGGTCTTCTGCTAATCATCCGGCTGTCCAGGAGCGAAATCCTGACGCCTCCGTATTTCAATTTGGCTGAAGGCAAAGAGATCGTAGCTTCGGCTACGTGCGGCGTCGACACCACCGGTCCCGAACTTTACTGCAAACTCGTCGGCGCGAACGCCGATCAAGATGAAGATATCAATTTGATTCAAGGCCAGGTAAATATTAGCGATAAATATATTGTAAAAGAAATGGATAATGCTTGATATGTTTGTAATACAATGTGTAATATAATGTTTATCAATTAGATATAATTCTAATTTATCAAATTTTCTTTCAAAATTAAATTAATAGTTAGGAAAACTCTTGTAACTTTTTGACTGAAACTACAAAATATTATAAATTTATACTAAATGCTAAATAAATTTTTTGTGTTTAGATATTTTTATATATAAATTATGTAGATATAGAAATAATTTATAGAATAGAAAAAAATTATGTTTTTTCGCAACTCTAATATTTTTTTTTGATATATAACAATCTGTTGAATAAATATCACGTGAATGTGATTAAAATTGATTTAACGAACTCTAGCATGCCAAAGAATTTGATGTTTTCATCTTCAGTATTCGCACCGAATTTTATCTATTATCATTAGGTCCCACGAGTCCAAGAGTTTATCAGTGCTGAGCCATCGGTTCGATTACTCAATTTTCCTTTTTTTATCTTCTTTATCCTATCTTTATTCATATTAATAACTATTCGCATATATCGTCAAAATAAATGTAATATTTTATGTAAACATTTATAGTTATATATCATCTCGCACTTTTTCTATCTTTTTATCTGAGAATTACGATAAGGTGTTATGATAAAGAATCGGGAGAGATGAATGAAACCATTGATTAGTTTTCATCAATCGAGCGGCGGCATAAAGGAGTTTATTGAAGAAATTGATGAGATTTTTTCGCGTATCTTTTTTATTATACATAAAGCTTACTCACACATTGTGTTAATAAATTTATATATGTATATTTCACGCTATATTATATTTTTAATGTTTTTTGAGATAAAATTTAAAAATTTCTACAAAATTTCTAATTAACAATTTAATTCCGTTAAAATAATAATGAATAAATTATCAAATAAATAAAATAAAATAAATTTCTATGTATTTTTGTGATACGTTTGTAAATCTCCAGCGTGACTATCCAGAGGCAATCTTGGCTATTCTAAAAATTAATATTCTCCGCTATATATTAAATATTTTGTCGACGAATCAGAACAAAAGACGATTACAAAGCTCTTCTATAAGATCCAGCTAAAAACCAGTTCGCACAGTCTATGATTGTGTTTGAAGAATGCGCTAGACTCGCAGGATCGCGTTTCCTACATGATGCTTCATCATCGACAGTAGAAATCACTCACATACAGATGAATTTCGCAATATATAATATATTTATTAAAAATATTAAAATAATTTTAATATTCACATTTATTTTTTTGATGTAAAAATATTGTAAAATCTGAAAATTTCATTCTAATTGTCGAAACTGTTTCTATAATTGTCTGTATATTTATATTTTAATTGGATTACACTATTGATCAGTATCTATCGAGTTCATTGATACTTAAGAACACGAGGCGTTCATCAGTTTGACATCGTTTTTCATTGTATACCTATCTATGTGGGTAAAAGAAGATGAAACCGAAGTGAACTAGAAGCGAGGAGTTTGATAAAACGGAAGATATGAATGACCTCTCGATAACACTCGATCGTTCACCCATCCGAAATTAAGAAGCTTTCTGTGTCATATACAGATTCTAGAAAAAGAGATCTTCCTTTACATACTTATCTTTTAACTATCTAAATTTCCTGTTATATATATATTCGCAATTAAAATTCGCAATTAAAAATTTTTTTCTTAAAATTTTAATGTAAGCAATTGGAGTAAACGTGTGACAAAAGTAAAAAAAAAAAAATTATGTGGGTTGAGTTTTTTCTCATAAAAATTCTTATTTTGTTCATTTCTTACATATAAAAACTAAATCTCCTAAATTAGATTCCATTAATTAATTAATTCTTTTGTCTTTTAAATATAACGACAAATATTATTTTCTCTAGGTATGCGATTATTGTGATCCTGAAAATCCTGAAAAAAGTCACCCGCCCGAATATGCGGTCGATGGTATGGAAACGTGGTGGCAATCACCACCTTTATCCAGGGGGATGAAATACAATGAGGTCAATCTGACGATCAATCTGGGACAGGTGAGTCATTAAGATAAATCAAATATATAGATTATTAACGAAAGTTTTTGGAGCATGTAACGTCTGATTCAGAAGTAACAGGAAATAATGATGCGCAATTCTTTTATCGGCGACATAAACATTCTATCGCACAAGTAGGCGTTTTCCTGCAAGTGGGAAGATTTATCATTGGTTTACTTCCGGAGAATAATGAAAAGTGTTAAAGTTTCGAAGATGAACGAAAATGGAATTATTATCAATGATATTAATTATTTTTATCATCGAAAATTATAAAATATATGGCGGCGCCATATATTTCCAAAAATTTTTTACGAATATCTTAGTTTTTATTAAATTAATATCTAATTAATCCGATGATACGTTTGTATTGAAACTATTTGAATATCGATCTATTCATATAATTCTATTAGTGTAACTAGTTGTTATCAGAAGTGTTTATCTTTGCATACTCAAAGGCTCCCTGCTATCGCTTCCTCGCTAATCATCTTCTTAGAAAGGCTCATTTACACCATTTGTTAGAACATTCCTATTTTTCTTTCTCTCTCTTTAATAATTGTAACGCTTTTTAAAATGTCTCATCTCTTTTTTCTCTCTTTAATCCTGATATGTTTATTTTTGCTCGAGATTTATTATAGTTCAAATTTCTTAGCTCTATTATCCTAAAAAAGAGGATAAATCTTTGTCTCTATCTATCTCTCTTTCTATCTCGCTTTTTCTTTCAGCCTTATGCTTGAAATTTCGGTAATTGTTCTCTTTTAAAGTATCGAACCCTGTATGGCACACATCTGGCATTTAGTCCTCGGTTTTTAACCTTGGTTCACATTATTTTATCTGAAATAGCAAGAACGTATTCGTATGAAATTAAAATCGAAAGCTATAAATTTCTATAAATAAAGCAATAATATGGATTCCTCCGTAAAATAATGTACATAATAATTACTGAGACAAAAAGATTTCTGGAAAAGCAAAGAGAAAAATGGATAAAAATGTTTGCCAGAAACGAATAAAGGCCGAGAAAATAGAAGGGAAAATTTGAAACAGATTTTTTTCAGGAATTTCACGTAGCTTACGTTTACATACGAATGGGTAATTCACCTCGGCCAGGACTCTGGGTCCTGGAGAAGTCGAAAGATTATGGCAAGACTTGGTCACCCTGGCAATACTTTTCGGATTCCGCCAGCGATTGTCTGACCTATTTTGGAGTGGACAGTCACAAACCGATTACTCGAGATGACAGCGTAATCTGCACAACTGAATATTCAAAAGTCGTCCCTCTTGAGGGTGGCGAGATTCCGATCTCGATCTTAAATAATCGACCCTCAGCGAAGCATTATTTCAATTCGACTTTATTGCAAGAATGGACGCGGGCAACCAATGTTCGTTTCCGCTTTCTCAGGACGAAGAACTTATTGGGGCATCTCATGTCTGTCGTTCGTCAAGATCCTACCGTTACCAGAAGAGTAAGTTATACGTTGACATTAAATTTGCTTTCATTTTCTCAATGATATTTGATTCTATATGATAAATAATTAATATCTATAATACTTGTCATTGAAATATATTTTTAATTAACGATACAAAGGAAATTCTAAAAGTCTTTGTTTGTAATCAATATTTTCCATCGCTATTTCTTTTATAATTTGATTTAAAGAAGTTTATTTGCATTACAGTACTTTTATTCGATCAAAGATATCAGCATTGGCGGTCGTTGTATGTGCAACGGTCACGCGGATACTTGCGACATTCAAGACCCCAACATGCCGAAGAAACTGGTCTGCCGATGCCAGCACAATACTTGCGGGCCTCAGTGTGCAACGTGTTGCAAGGGTTTCGAACAAAAAAAATGGAGACAGTCCACAGCATCACAGAAATTCATATGCGAACGTAAAAACAATTTACTATCTTAATATTTACAAAGACAAGAATTAGCTATCTATCAATTATTATATAAACAAACAGATTTATTAAGAATAATTTTAGTTATTGAATAATTTTAATTATTTTAGTTATTGAAAATTATTTTTTATATCTGTAATCTAAATTATTTATAGTAACAAGTTAATTTCTATTTCTTCATTAAAATTATTGCTACTTTGCTCTATGAGAATAGCAGAATGGATTTGCAGAGGTAGATTATTTTTTTTTTAGCAATGAATTCATATTTGCAGCCTGCAACTGTTTCGGACATTCGGACGAGTGTATTTATGATCCGAACATCGATGAAAAACACTTATCATTGGATATTCACGGTAATTACGAGGGTGGTGGTATTTGTCAGAATTGCAAGCACAATACTGAAGGCATCAACTGCAACCGCTGTAAACCCAAGTTCTACCGACCTTGGGACAAACCACTCAACGCAACTGACGTATGTCAGCGTAAGTTTATTTAAGATAAAAATTACTTTCAATATTTCTTATGAATTTTACAAACTCTGCTCTTTTTACATGTTTAATTAGCCTGTAATTGTGATTATTTTTACTCGACTGGAAATTGCTCCGATTCCACTGGAAAATGCGAGTGTCGCAAAGAATTTACACCGCCGAATTGCGATACTTGCAATTATGGATACTTTGGTTATCCTAATTGTTTACCCTGTCAATGTGATTTGCGAGGCACTGACGGTTATCATTGTGAAGCAACTGATGGTTATTGTCCCTGCAAGCTAAACTATGCCGGTCACTATTGTAATCTCTGCGCGGAGGGATATTACAATTTTCCCGATTGCTTACGTAAGTGAATCTTTTAAAACATTATTTCGACGTCTTTAGAGTAAAATTATTTGGAAGGTAACATCAATCACTACGATTTCAGCTTGTGGTTGCAATCCTCTGGGTGCTCTGGATGATGTATGCGATGTGATATCTGGTAACTGCACGTGCAAAAACAATTACGGAGGCAGAACTTGTGACATTTGCGAGGACGGGTATTTCAATTATCCTTTTTGCACATGTACGATTTTAAGTATTATAATTTTTTATATATGTATTGGGAGTACAAATTAGTTCGGTCCGTTTCCCTAAAGATGGCTCCAGCTGTTGTGAATGATTCATATGACAGCTGATTTTGACGGTTTCAGAAAGATTAAACATCTGCTAATAATATTCAGTTTATATCGCTTTGAGTTTCATATAAAAACTTTGATTTTTACTGTGTTTGAAATGTCGAATTTTGTGTTAACTAAGCAGCATTTGCGGGAGTTTTGATTTTCTGCTTTAATTGGAAGAAAAGTGCGGCTGAAGCCCATCGAATGCTTGTCGAAGTTTATGGTGACACTGTTCCAACTAAATAAATCATGTAGGGAATGGTTTCGACGTTTCAAGGATGGAGATTTCAGCGATGAAGACAAGCCTCGCTCTGGATAGCCAAAAAAATTCGAAGACAAAGAATTAGAGGCATTACTTGAAGAAGATCAGAGTCAAACGCAAGAGGAGCTTGCAAAACAACATTGGAGGTAACTCAACAAGCCGTTTCTGTATTGAGAGCCATGGGAATGATTCAAAAACAAGGAAATTGAATACCTTATGAACTGAAACCGAGAGAACGTTGAAAGGCAATTTTTCACTTGCGAACAACTGATTCAAAAACAACAGAGAAAAAGTTTTTTGCATCGGATTATGACTGGAGATGAGAAGATATTCTATGGATATTCTACGACAATCCCAAGAAGAAAAAATACTACGCTAAGCCTGGTCAATCGTTGCCATCGATCTTAATATCAATATCACGGCCGAATATTCATAGTTCGAAGATCATGCTCTGTATCTGGTGGGACCAAAAGGGTCTTGTTTACTATGAGCTGTTGAAACCTGGTGATTCCATTACGGGCTATCGGTATCGGCTACAATTGATTCGTTTGAGCCGTGCGAAAAAAACGGCCGGAATACGAGCAAAGATATGATAAAGTTATTCTTCTTCATGACAACGCTCGGCCTCATGTCGCTAAAGTCGTAAAAAAATATTTGGAAATGCTCAAATGGGATGTTTTACCGCACCCGCTGTATTCTCCGAACATTGCTCCTTCTGATTACTGGTTGTTCCGAAGGATGCAGCAAGTCACCGGTTCACTTCTTTCGCAGAAATCGAAAATTGGCTCCAAAATTGGATCGCCTTCAAAGACGAATCATTTTTTCGAGATGGAATTCGAAAATTGTCTGAGAGATGGGAAAAAGTAATAGGCAGCGATGGACAATACTTTAATTGATCTGTTCATTCATTTTGTTTTGCATTTTTGAACGGACCGAACTAATTTGTACTCCCAATATATTTGAAAAAATACTATGATCATTTACACCATAATAATTTATATATTTTGTCAATGACAAAATATATAACAGATTTCAGTAAACTGCTGATGATTTTTTTCTAATGACTATCTTCTTTTATTCTTCTTTGATCTGTAGAAATTTAATTCTCCCTTTTTAATAAGAAAATATTTTTAGATCTTTTGCATCACAAAATTTAACATTGTTGTTTGAATATAAAATAAAACAGAATAAATTCTGTTTTTATATCTACGACACGAATCTTAAGCATTATTTTTTTGTGCGACTTGCAGATTGCAATTGTGATGCGCGTGGAACGGAACCCGGTATTTGTGACAAAACGGATGGTATTTGTTTGTGCAAGGAAGGATACGGTGGTGTTAGATGCGACCAATGTACACCTGGATATTATGGCTATCCTAATTGCGTGCCATGCAATTGTAGTTCCGTCGGTTCATCCAGCATTAGTTGTGATTCCACGGGCAAGTGCTCATGTCTCGCCAATTTTGCCGGAAGGACTTGCAGTCAATGCAGTCCAGGATACTACAAATATCCGGAATGCATTGGTACATAATTCACGTCAAAGTTCTCATTATTTTATTATTTTTAAATAATTTTAATATTGACATTTTAATTTATCTTATTAATTAAATTAATCACAGTTATCTTTTGTGTCAATTAAATATTTTAATATTTTAATCTTAGCATGCAGTTGCGATAGTCATGGCTCGATCGGTGTGTCCTGTGACGGCGAAGGTAAATGCCAATGCCGCGAGAACTTCGATGGCATTCGATGTGAACAATGTAAAGAGGGTTACTACAACTTTCCTACTTGCGAGGGTTGCAACTGCGATCCGGCTGGCATAGTCGCAACTTTTCAAGGTTGCGGCTCTTTGCCGCCCGGCGAACTTTGTCAGTGCAAGGAGCGCGTTGAAGGAAGAATATGTAATCAATGCAAGCCGCTTTATTGGAATCTGCAGCCTTACAATCCAGACGGTTGCGAAGGTTCGGATTTGTTTTGACATAATAAATAAAATTCTTTTTCATAAAATTAACATTGTGTTTATAATATAATTATGTTTTTGTTTGAAAAAGGAATAATTATATGACATAAAAATATTTGATTTTTTTATAAAGTGTATTTGTATTTAAGAATGTCATTGTAACATTCCTGGAGTCATCGGCAGCATCGGCGAGTGTGACACTAAGACTGGACAGTGTATCTGCAAACCTGGCGTAACTGACAGAGGATGCAGTCGATGCATCGACGGAACATATAATCTTCAGGAAAACAATCTCTTTGGTTGTTCTGGTAGGTCAATCAACTATATTCCGTTTTGTAATATTTAATTTTTAATTTTAACGCCACATCTTTCAATCAAGATTGTTCTTGCGACGTTGGCGGTTCCGTCAATCCGATATGTGACAAGCAAACTGGTCAATGCCCTTGCCAACCACGAATTACCGGTTTAACGTGCAAGGAACCTCTAAAGGCGCATTACTTCCCTACTCTTCATCAGTATCAGTACGAAGCCGAAGTTGGTAAAACTCCCAGTGGTAGCGGTGTCCCCTACGGTTTCGCGGAAGATATCTTTCCGGGCTTCAGTTGGAAGGGTTATGCCGAGTTTACTAATCAACAAAAAGAGATTATACTGGGCGTGGGTATCGGCAAGTCTTCGCTTTATCGGATGGTTTTACGTTATGTTAATCCCAATAATGACCCCGTCCTCGGTACTATTACTATCACTCCTGACAGTCCATCTGAGATAGAACAGCAGTTTACAGTCAATTTTAAGCCGACCACGCGACCGTCCTTCGTAACAGTTGCCGGAGCACATGGCAATCATCCATTGCCCATGGTGATGAATCCCGGACATTGGTCCATCAAAATTAGTACAAAGAGAAGTATGTTCCTTGATTACTTCGTTTTATTACCATCGGAATACTATGAGGGCGGTATATTGACACAGGACGTGAATGTGCCCTGCGAAGTCGGCTACAAAGGACTCTGCAGGCACTATGGATATCCGAATTTGACACGATTCGATTCAGTTCACGGCGCTGGTGGCTTTCTTAGCGAGAATAATGTCCGAATCCCATTAACCGAGTATTTTACTGATCACGAGACTTTGCAAGAAATTAACGAGGATGAGGTACCATTCATAAACAATCAACAAGAAGAAATCCATTTTGAACTAAGAATCAGCAAACCTGGTCCTCACGTTCTCGTGATAACTTATGTCACTCCGCGGGATGAGCAAGATACCTCGGTACTATTAATTGAAGCAAATACCGTTGGCAAAGGCAAAGTCACCCTCAATCCCTGTAGGTATACTAGTACATGTCGTCAGGTTGTTACGGATACCTACGGTAAGGTGGCTGTCATGAATTTCCCATCAAATTACGTTAGCTTGGTACTGACTGGTGAGCCGACCTCAAACGTCGCGATCGATTCGATAGTAGCGATTCCCTATCATCAATGGTCGCTGGATTATATAAAGCCCAAATCTGTCTGTGTAAGGAAAAATGGTAAATGTATACAAGGACTTTTTCCCGATGCCGCCGACGCCAAGAAGATCGAATTCGAGATTTCTAACAACATTCTCGAAGCTGAAACTCGACCTCCCGGTATTTATGATAACGCCACTAAATTGATTTACCTAAGTGATGGCGATATGGTGGATATTCACGCGAAAGTGTCCCAACCGGGAGATTATATCTTTGTGGTACAATATTATCAACCGGATCATCCTCAGTTCGAGCTAGATGTGTTAGTGCAGAACGGTAAATTTTACGAGGCAAAAGTGCCAGTTCCTCACTGTCCTAGTAACAGCGGCTGTCGCAGCATTATACGTCAAATTGATAACAACGATACCAGGTTTCAACTGATTGAAAATTTTGTGCTGACACTGAAAGAGCCTGGCCACGGTATTTGGTTAGACTATATCCTGGTGATTCCGGCAGATCAGTACAATGAGAAGATCCTCAGTAAATTGCAGTTCGACGAGACAAATGAATTCATTAAACGTTGCGGCAGCAATCATTTCCATATCAATGTCACCGAGGATGGTTCCTGTCGTGATTCAACTTTTTCGTTAACGGCTAATTATAATAACGGTGCATTGCCTTGCAATTGTGATGGCGAAGGCTCCACCAGCTTCGAGTGCGAAAAATTCGGCGGCCAATGTCCTTGTCGACCAAATATTATCGGTAGACGATGTGAGATTTGCAAGTCTGGCTTTTATGGTTTCCCCAGATGTAGACCATGTAATTGTCCTGCTCTTTGTGAACGAGATACCGGCAGATGCATTTGTCCATCTCGAGTAACGGGTCAACGATGCGATCAATGTGAACCCGGCACCTACGGATTCCACCCGATTATTGGCTGCGAGGAATGCAACTGTTCACCCCTGGGTGTATTGGATGGTGATCTGCAGTGCGATTTATTCGACGGCAGTTGCCGTTGTAAAGAGAATGTGGTGGGCCGGCAATGTGACCGTTGCCGCGCTGGTTACTCGCAGTTTCCGCATTGTGAGCGCTGCGACTGCGATTCACGTGGCACAACTGCCGATATCTGCGATCAATATACAGCTGAGTGCTTCTGCAAGGCAAATGTGCAAGGTCAAGCATGCGATGTGTGCCGCGAAGGCACCTTCAATATTCAGGCTGAAAATTCAGATGGTTGTACTAAGTGCTTTTGCTTTGGCAAGACTACTAGGTACGTTCCATATTTGTTATCATCATTATTAGTAAATTCTATAAATCATCATTAATAGAGATTATTATCAACGTGTAAGTTAAAAGAATTTTTTTTTAAAAGATGTAATATTCATTCAGATGCGCCTCCGCGAATCTCTATTGGACTCATCTTATGGATATGGCTGGTTGGGAATTGATTACACCCATTGATAAAAGTGGCAACTTTACCAATCTATCAACCTATCCCGTAGAGAATGTAACTGCAATCACAGTCTCGCTCATTGCCAACGATACTTTCGAGAACATCATCTACTTTTCAGCACCTGATACCTATCTCGATAAAAAGTTGACTTCTTACGGTGGTTACTTAAATTATAGCGTCTATTATAGCACGGGACCCTTCGGGAAAGCTGTCAGCGCCGCTGATGTAATTCTTCAAGGCGCCAATACTACGTTATTTTATTATTCCGATGAACAGCCACCATCCTTTGTCAACTTTAGAGCGTCCGTCCGCCTCGTTGAAGCTAATTTTGTAACTAGCAACAGACTTAGCGCTACTAGAGAACAAATTATGGTTGTTCTCGAAGATCTACGTGGAATATACGTACGTGCTACGTATTGGAACCCCAGTATTATGGCTTCGTACGTATTAATGATTCTTTCATCAAGATATCGAAGGATCATTATTATTTCCATGTAATAATTAATTTTACAGATTATCATACGTAACTTGGGACATTACAACAGAACAATATTCAGCTCAATATAGCATCCCGGCTAGCAGCATAGAACAGTGTCAATGTCCACCCAATTATCAAGGACTTTCATGTGAGGAATGCGCTCCAGGATATTATAGGATCAAGTCAGGACCATACGGAGGCTACTGCGCGCCTTGTCAATGTAACGGTCATGCGACTACGTGCGATGTAAACACCGGAATCTGTCAGGTGAATTATGAGAACTTCTTCGAGTTTCAAAATTTATTAATTTTTTTTTTAAGTTTATAACTTTCTTAATTTTCTTCATAGAATTGCAAGAATGGAACTACCGGCGACCATTGCGAATTTTGTGAGCAAGGTTATTACGGTAACGCCACTGTGGGCACACCGACGGATTGTCTGATTTGTGCGTGCCCATTACCGGTTGCCTCCAATAATTTTGCCACCGGCTGCGAGGTGAATGAGGAGGGCAATAAGATTAGCTGCGACTGTCTACCTGGATATTACGGTGCTCGATGTGAGGCTTGCGCTGCCGGCTACTATGGCAATCCTGAAGTATACGGCGATTACTGCAAACCATGTGAATGCTCTGGCAATATTGACACCAATCAAATTGGCTCATGTGACAGTATCACTGGTCAGTGTTTACAATGTTTAAACAATACTTACGGTGAAGCGTGTAATCTGTGCGCTCCCGGTTATTTCGGTGATGCCGTGGAGCGGAAGGACTGTCGTAGCTGCGTATGCGATGACTGCGGGATGGAACATTGCGACAGCTACAGCGGGCAATGTTTTTGTCGAGAAAATGTTATTGGCGAACGATGCGATCACTGTGCACCCAATCATTATGGTTTCGGTACTTGCAATGGATGTAGACCATGCGACTGCGGCTTGGCCTCCGAGAGTAGCCAATGTGACGGAGAAACGGGACAGTGCAAATGCATGCCAGGTGTCACCGGTCGCAGATGCGATCAGTGCATCCAGGGATATTGGAATTACGGACGTGATGGATGCACATGTAAGACCATTTCTCACTACAATTTCTCACTTTTATAAATATCGTGAGTAAAATTCAAATCGTAGAACAAAAATTTATTTTGCTACGAACAAGATCGTTCCATCGTGTCTTTCTTCAATTGCTCAATAATTATTAAACGGGTTTTACGAATTAAAGCTTATTTAGATTAAAGATTAGATGAAGATCATTAGGATAATCTTACAGTAAAAATTAATTAAAATGTATAATCATCCGTTTCTTTTAGCGTGTGAATGTCACACTGGTTATTCTGTCGGGGTATCTTGTGACACAACCACTGGTCAATGCACCTGTTTACCTGGTGTGATTGGTGAAAAGTGCGACCACTGTCCGTATCGGCACGTGCTTATTCCGTCACAGGGTTGTTTCTCCTGCGGTTCCTGCACGGGAAATCTTTTGGATGTCACAGATGAACTAG
>NW_017259263.1:106440-115843 GCF_001594045.1 Atta colombica | reverse complement strand
TATATATATAATTTAAAAATTAATGTAACTTAATGTTCTTGATACATTTTCAGACGGTTGCGGAAGGCTATTTTACGAATCAACGACTTAAGTTTATCAATGATACGGTCAACGAGCTCTACCCTGAAGTTAAATTATTAGATCCAAGTCGGGTAAATCTGCTACCGTTGCAGGAGAAGTTGAAGCGGTTAGAAAATGAAGTGTACTATCAGAAACAACAAATTGATTTTACCGCTGAGGACAGCGGCAAATGGAAGGACAACGCAGAGAATACATTGCAGGATATGAATACTCTGGAGGAAGATGTGGTACACAAGATCGACTTAGTGAATCAGATCGTATCGGAAGTGCAATCACTAGCATTGAATATTGAATTGGGAACGGGTGCCAAGGTCGATAATGCATTGAACGAAGCGAAGGAGATTTTAAAAAAAATCAAGAATATCTCCTTCATTGAATTTCGGGACAATGCCGTAGACCAAGCGAATCAAGCCAATATTCTAATTTCCGAAATGCAGCAGTACAGTTTTCCAGCCAGCAATCTAAGCTTCGCTGTGACTGACCTTAACGTCAGGATAAAAAATATCAGTGCCAAGATGGATCACTTACTGGACACTGTGCAAATAGCTCAAGATACTGCTAGTATAGCAGATAAGCTGAATCGAGAGAATAGAATCGCTGTACAAAGTGGTAATCTTGACGTTGTGAAAAATTCTACTGCCGAAGCGAGAGAGGATTTGGAGGCTGGGGAACAACTCAAGAATAACGCTAGTGGTTTCCTTAATCATGCAAAAATCAATATCGATCTTCTACGTGAGTATTTTTGATATTTTGATAGTTCGATTGATAATTGTAAAAATAACGATAAATATAATTGCAAAAATGAACTTTTCCTTTTCTTTAGAATTTTCTTTTTTTTTTTCTAGGAACTAACACTGACAGCGATGTGATTGATCAACTGAATAACACCATTGCGTTAAATGATGAAATGTTGATCGATCTGACTGAGCCAGTGCAGAAAGCCCATGCTCACGCAGCATACCTACACAATCGTTCATTAGAATTGGATAGTCTACTAACTGATACTCGTAATACTAACGCGGTGAGGGCCGTTTCAGCATACAGGGATATTGAAACCGCAATTCAAGCTGCGAAAGATGCTGCAGACAATGCCATAATAGCTGCTGAGAATGCAACATCACTGGTAAAAAGCTGAACATCATAATTTTAATTCATATTTACTTTTTTTTAATAAATTTTATTTTATTTATTATGTCAGACTGATGGAATCGAGCAAAAGATGCTGGACTCTCGAAACGAGTGCTTCAAATTGTTAGCCGCCGCGCAGTTCGCTCTAACAAAAACGACGGGCCAGCCCGAGAATGATTTGCGAGATGCAAGAAATAATGCGACTCTGATTGACATTCAAAATAAACGTAACAAGGAACTTCTCGACTCTATCGAAAAGTACAACTGCTTCCTATGTTTTAATCTCAAGTCTCTCATTTTACTTCCTATAATTAAATATAAAAATAATGTTACTAAATTAAATTGATTTAGAAATAACAAGCATATTGAATATTGAAGCATATATCTATTAAATTTATAAAAATTGCAGGACGCTTGACAACATTCCTGCGCAATCATCTTCGGTTGCACATGATGCCATGAATCAAGCAATGAATGTCGAAAGTAATATCAAGGTTGCCATCGATGATATGAACGGTATTGTGAATCAAATTCCGGAAGATTTGCGGGAAACAAAGCAACTCTCGAAGAATACGTCAGAGACAATCCGCGAAATCTCGCAAGCAAATAAACAGCTGGATGGTGTAAATAAAGTGATGCCAAACATCAACAGTCTGCTAAACAGTCTAAATAGCAACCAAAAATCGATCGACGCAACTGGAAATGATTTGCAAAGTAAAATTGAGGCCCTGAGAAACAAAATCGCGAATGCCCGGGAACTGGCCAATCGGTTCAAGACCGGTTTGACCTTCTACAGAAATACTACTTTAGAACTGAAGAATCCAGAAAGCCTGCCATTACTATCTACATCCACAAAGATATCCTTATATTTCAGGACCAACAAGACCAACGGTTTTCTGTTGTATCTCGGCAATGAAGAAAAATCAAAGTTATCACGTTCTAAAGCGGTGAGCCTAATAAAATTATCTAATATAATAATCAATATAATAATCATAATTATCTAATATAATAATCATGAAAGTGAGCTAATTTAGATCAAAGAAACATGAAGAAAATTTTCTCAACAACAAATTTTATATTTCATAGCATGATTTTATGGCATTATTGATTGAAAGCGGATATCCCGTGCTTATAGTCGATCTGGGATCTGGACCAGAAAGGATAAATCACAACAAATTTGTATCGGATAATGTGTGGCGGCAGATAATTATCGACAGGTTGGCATCAACTCATGGCTTTATCTAGTCCAAAGTAATTTTATATTGATGTTTCTCAAAATTTTGCTTTCAGAACTGGCAAAAATGTCAAGTTAATCGTTCGCGAAGATATTGGCGAGGGAAAAGATACATTGTACGAGAAAGAGCGAGTTTTGTCGGGCCCTTATTACATTTTTAATGTGGATCAGGAGCATTCGAAGCTCTTTGTCGGTGGTTATCCATCATCCTTCCACATCCAAGATGCCGTAACCGCATCCTCTTTTGAAGGCGAAATGGAGGAATTGATGATAGGCGATATACCGGTATCGTTCTGGAACTTTGTCGACGGAGAGAACAATCAGAAGAGTGCACTCGAACGTGACAAACTCATTAATTTCGCGCCAAGCAGAGGTTACCGTTTTGATCGACACGGTTACGCAATACTCAGCAAAAAGAGCTCGCAGATTACGCCAGATACTAGGAAGTTCATCATCAAATTATCTTTCAAAACTTTTGTGGAGGATGGATTGATTTATTTAATGGGCAAGGGAAGACAATTCTTGTCTTTAGAAATGAGAAACGGTCAATTGTTGTATCAGTACGATCTTGGCGAAGGTACTATTGTTT
The DNA here is from genome assembly GCF_001594045.1 of Atta colombica. Taxonomy (NCBI): domain Eukaryota; kingdom Metazoa; phylum Arthropoda; class Insecta; order Hymenoptera; family Formicidae; genus Atta; species Atta colombica. The sequence continues at coordinate 112,811 of NW_017259263.1, read as the reverse complement.
TGAGGTCCTTAGATAAATACAACGATGGTAATTGGCACACTCTAGAGGCCATTAGACAAGATACAATGGGCGCACTGAAGGTAGATGACCACACAGTCGCGTCGAGTCAAGAGAGAGGAACTACCAAACCTTTGGCTTCATCGGATCATATTTATTTTGGTGGATATCCACCTAATGCAAAACGTCCTTATGATTCGGTTATTAACAATGGCTTCGAAGGGTGCATCGACGACGTAGTTATCCTAGATACTTCGGTCGATCTTACGCGCAACGTGCAAGCATTTGGAGTTATGCCTGGTTGTCCAGTCAGGGTAATCAGCGGAATGTTAATTCGCAAATCATAAATGAAAAATTTCTTGTTTAAAAAAGCTTTCCATTATGCAGATTTTCATCTCATCTCACTAACTCTTGAAATTATTTCTTTCAGTTTGCCAGTCTCGTCTCTTTCGAGAAAAATACACCTGGCTATGTGAGATGGCGCAATTTAGCATCCGATGGTCTACAAGTGAATCTCAAGTTTAAGACATTGGCCAGCGATGGTCTAATTTTCTACGCAACGAACGACGATCGGCAGAATGTGGCTACTAGTTATCTGTCACTGGTGGACGGACAGTTAGTATTCACTAGTCAGGGTGAGGAGCTTAGGACGAGCCCGTCAGATGTTAAATTTAATGATAATGAATGGCACGTGGTAACCGCCACTCATGACCAATCGGCTCTTAGCCTCGACATTGACGATACGGAGAACTACAGCACCGATTCGGCGCCGCCACCGTTGCACTTCCTCTATAGCAACTTATACATTGGTGGACTACCATCAAATTTCGATTTAGATGAACGAAAAATTGTGCCCTTCGTTGGTTGCATTGGCGATGCGACTCTCAACAGCGAGATCATAATCAATTTCGCAAATACAACCGAGAGACCACACGCATTTCTAGGAAAGTGCAAAGGCAGTGATCAGACGCGTATGTTAAGACATTTTGATTAACAAAATTATTGTCAAACTATATTTGAGCTATATTTAATCGCTCCTTTTTAGTTTTACCGCCTATCGTTGAACCTGAATTCTTGCCACCATTATTGCCATCGGAAGGTCCGGAAGATACAATAGAATCGTCGACTCAAATCAGTAAGTGAAGTAAAACAACTACATAAAATAAAATTTATTTATTATTTAATAAATTGAAGACAAGAATGTAAGGGGAAATAGGGATGAATTTAAGGAATCTATTTGATAATTGGCACTACTTACACAAGATAGAATTATTATGTTCAATTCCATTGAGAATAATTTTAAGTAAGTCGAAACGCGTACAGATATTATACGGACATTATACACCTTTATATTAAAAATGGACTTTTAAACATATCCATTGTTATAAGATACAATATAATAAAAAAAGGCTAATAAGAATCAAACAGCAATAAGAGCAATTCTTCAAAATTAAGTCAACGCAAATGTATTAAATGTAAACATATATACAAAATATAAATTACGAAGCTCTAACATAATAAAAAATCTTCAATGTTACAGAATACATTACATGTGTCGGCTTTGTGTTTAGGCCCTCTTCAGATATACAAAATTATAACGCAGTGAATTTATAAAAATTGTAAAAATTTATAAATTCATAAAAATTTATAAAAGTTTAAGACAGACAGTTTTATTAAAATAAGAAAAGATGAGAGTTTTTTCAGAGAAACGGAATAGATCATCAAGCGATTAGATGACCGTTTGCGAAATTTCTAATCGTTCTAGTGAAAATATAAAAGAAGTGTATATATGTAATCAGAACAGTAATATGAAAACAAGAACATCTCTCTGGTAAAAAAAAACTCTGAGTCCACAAAAATGAGAAAAATTCATATCAAAACTAAAATAATCATCACTATAACGTCAGAGGTAAAAATTAGCATCACATTCTAAGTGTATAGCGTCAAATATATAAAGTAACGAAAACTGTCACTCTATCTCGACGAACATAACTAAAATGTGAAGAAACTTGGCAAGTCAAACCTTGTTTATAAGTAGAATATAGATTTGTGGAGACCTTCCGTATCTGGAGGTTAAGACTGTTCCTCTGTTTCTTAATATTAAGTATGTCTCAGACAAGACGTTTATTATAACATGGTTCCTCGTCAAGAATTTGAATATTGTTTCAATCAAAATCATGTTATAATCAATAGTTCAATCTATTATTATCGATTTTGAACTATTCTATCGTGTATGATTTTGATTCCGAAATTCGTGTTTTTAATCTTTCTGTTTGTCCTACATAAGATGCATGATAGTCGTTGCAATTTATCTTATACACGACATTAGACTTGGATAAAGAATCCACGAATCTTTATGTACCTTAATGTATTTCCATAGTTTGTTAGAACTAAAATAAGAAACCTTGATGTCGTTCCTATTGAATTGTTTAAATTTTTCAGTTATTGACAGAATGAAAGGTATAGTATCAAGAAGGAACTACTGTTGATTCCTCCATTGTTATCTAAACTATTGATACATATCGACTTTTTGCGTGTGATATCCATGATTCTTTGATGGTATCAAAAATGTATTTAAGACCATTAATTTCCATTGTTATACTTCCATTGTTATTGTTGCGCACAAAGTACTGCGTTGAGACTCCTATTTCCCCTTACATTCTTGTTTTTAGTTTGTTAAATATTAAGAAGTCCTTTAACATTATTTTATTATAATTATTGTTCTCAATTATTGTTTAAAAATTTATATATATAAATTGTATTGATAATACAAACATAAATAATGATAGATAAAACAGAAACTAATTATTTTCTTTTAGATATAATAGAAGTCGATGTGGACAAAGAAGATGAGAAAGAAGAAGAAGAAGAAGAACCAGAATTGGAAGGACGAATTAACGTAGACAAAGACGATTTCATGACGACTACTACGTTGAAGCCAACTGAGCAGCCTGAAACCATCGACAAATGTCACTTGCCATACTATCCGGCAACAGATCCTGATCTTGAGAATGCTTGGCGATTTGGTATATTTTTAAATATAATAAGTGGAAAAATATTCAAATGAAAATATTATTAATCAATAAAATTTTTCAAACACTTAATGACTCTTTTTAGGTACTGCAAGGAACAGTAGATTAGAATATAGGTCATTGAATGGAAGGTACAAAGACGATTATGATTTCCAGATTGATATAAAAACAATGGCGGACGACGGAATTATATTTTATACTTCCGATCTCAGTAAGCAAGACTTAATCGCCGTGTATGTGCTCGGTGGAAAAGTAAGGAAATACTTTTCTTCACACGGAAAAGTTTGTTTCACAAATCGTCTTGATCTTGAAAAATTATTCTTCTAGGTTCACTATAAATTCGACTGTGGAAGCGGACCAGCATTGCTAGTGAGTGACAAGATGATCAATAACAATCAATGGCATATCATAATCTTCAAGAGAGATGGTAACTACGGTCAATTAATTGTGGATGATGAGGAAGCAGTGACTGGATACTCGTTGGGACACACCACTGCTATCAATATCAATCCGCCATTCTTCGTAGGAGGCGTTTTGCCAGAAATATCCAGTATTGCGTACACAAATATTGTAAGATTGCATGATCTTTAATCTCATACTTAGGATTACAAGAGTACAATAATATTTTTGTTTCAGGGTCTTAATAAAACGTTCAGTGGCTGTCTAGGAAATTTCATGATGAATGGACAACTCGTCGGAGAACCATCGGAGAAAGTAGGCGTAATACCTTGCTCAAAGAGAGTCGAGCCCGGTCTCTTCTTCTTTCCAGGAAATGGCAGTAATTTATTCAAAGCAGGTAAGAAAATTAATACAAATATATATTTCGTCAAATAAAAAAATATTTCATATTGTTTCTAATTGTAATTAACTAAACCAAAGATATTAGTAAAAGAAATATTTTATTAATTTTTAGTCGATCGGTTTAATGTGGACCGCACAGTCGATATTCAAATGGATATAAAACCGCGATCCACATCTGGACATTTGCTATCGGTGCACGGTAAAAGGGATTATCTCGTCCTAGAGATGATTAATGGTACCGTCAAATTTCTCATAAAGACGCAGAGAGGTTCGATTGAGACCGCATTCGAGCCAACGAAACCAAACTCCCTATGTGATGGCCATTGGCACAATATTCGAGGTAAATAGCATTTATATCAAATAAATTAATGTTAAGAATACTCTTGAAGCTGCGATTTTAATCTTAACGATTTTTTTTATTGATTTGAAATTTACCTTTAACTAAAATAAGGCACTGACGGTTGTTAATAGCAGTCGTTTTATTTAAATCGCGTTCTACTATTACTTTTTTTTTTCAACAGCCGTCAAACAGAAAAATGCAGTACTCCTATCAGTCGATCATAAACCAGCACCGCCCGGAATCGGCGGCAAAAACGTAGCTAGAGTTTTATCAAAACATCCGATATTCATCGGTGGGCATCCGATGCTGGGAAAAAGATTACGAGGAAGTACCTCGCAGGCTCAATATGTCGGCTGTATCAATAATATTTTGATCAATATGAAACCCGTTAGCATTAGGCCTGAACGAGCTTATGGACAAGTTATCACTGGTGTATGCCCGACAATTTAAAATGATGAAGGAATTCTGAATTTATATATATATATTTTATCCAAAATCTAATCAGATCGTCTTCTCCTCTTCGAAATATTTTATTAATCTCTGACACGCTTAATAAAAAAATAACAGATAATTAACAAGTCAAAAATCGAATTTGTAAATTAATTTTTCTCTGAAAACAATATTTTCTCGACTAAGAACTATGAAAAATTGTTTGTATAGGATAAGAAAACTCGTTTATCACCAAAGATAAATATGATTTAACAAAGGATGTAAGTTATAAAATATATGTAGGCATACAGAGGAAGTTGGTTTTAACACAACGCAAACTATTAAAAAGAAAATAAGAATTTTTGTAAAAGTCATAAGCGTTTTTTATTTTGTGAATATATATGTAATATTTGTGCGTTATCGCATTCGGCACATCTTGTAAATAAATCCAAATTCTTATATAATAAGTTCTCAAAAGTTCATTCTCATGGATTTTCGTCTCTTTTTGGCTCAGTCTTGGTATCATTAATATTACAGAAATCGCTATTCTAATATAATGCTTGCCTCTTTGTCAAGACACGATGTCATATCACTATAATGATCATAATGAAACTATTTGCGATTGTAAGCACAATATTAGAACATTTTAATGAAAGTATGAAGAATAAAATGTATTTATAAATGCAAGTTTGCTAAAAGAATAGCTTTGTATTATATGCAAATTATATGCAATTATTACACTAAAATTTTACATAAAAACTATCCTAGAAGTGCAATCGTGAAAATTATGCGCAAATGATTTTAAGAAATTTAATGCTTCCGAGTAATCACTTCAGCCATATTGAATCGTAACATCATAAACGAGAAATGACAAGTTGATTTTTCTTGCATACCAATTGTAAATAAAGAGAATTTGGATAAAACAAAATAATAAAATCGTTTTAAAACATTTGTAAAAATAGGCGAAGATTCTCCTTAGGCGAAGATCTCCCCTGATAGTCAATAAAGAGAAAAGACTCGAAAAAGACTCGAAGTGAAAATAGGATATGCATTGAAATTAGTAAACTCACTTTACATGCCTTTTACAACTATTTATTAACTGTCAAAGGAGATAAGAAGAATCTTCATCTATTTTAGATGTTTTAAAGAGATCTCATCATCAAAGCGATTTCATTTCATTCAAATTCTCTTTATTTACAAATGGCATATAAGAAAAATCAACGTATCATTTATGACACATTTCTCTCGCTTATGACATAACGATTCAATATGACTGGAGTGAGTACTCCGGAGCCTTAACAATGAAATTATACTTTCAAAGACACATTGAATAAAAATGCCACAAAAATATCCAAACATAATTTAGAAAATGAAGTATGCATGAATTTTTTAATACAAATTCAAGAAAAATATTGGTTTTTTATTGTAAAATAAATCTTGTAAATTGTTATTATATTTATAGTAACAATTAATAATGATTAGCCGCGACTTTTTAGCACTAAAGATTTAATATCCCAAAACAATATGAAAAATCATATAACATTATTCACTAAATCAGAATTCACAGCCATAAAAACGTTTCTTGCAATGTTTAGTTTCAATATTTATCAATTGCTGATATCTGTCAATATAAAATATACACATTATTTGTGTAAATGAATCTATTTATCACATGTAATTCAATTTGTGACAGCATTTGTGGATTACATAATCTGATCAAAATGAAAAAAACAAATAAAAATACAAGGTATATTAAATCACTTGTGCTAATT
>NW_017259263.1:98752-106340 GCF_001594045.1 Atta colombica | reverse complement strand
CAGCCTGTTCATTGAATTGTCTTACTATAATCTCTAGACATATAATTATGTATACTTCAAATTCACGATATTTATCAGATTACAATTTTTATCAGAAAGTACAAAAAGTGGTACAAAAAAGTTAATACAATTTTCGCTTTTTGGCGAGATAATTTATTTTATCTAACTATTTTATCTAACTTTTTTTCGAAGACTTATTGAAAGTATTATTAGAAGTAACGCAAAACAAACTAGAAGTTTTTCCGAGAAAACGAATTCTAATATTCTAATATTCTTTATCTTTGTATCTACTTCATTACATGATGTTGTTTTGATGATATCATAATATAAAAAATAGAGTAAGATTGGTTATCGTCGAAAAATAATTTTTAATAATCTATCTGTCCTAAATCAATATAATGTAAAATCAGTATCAGTGTAAAATGAGAAGCTATATAAAAAAGCATTTAACGTTACGCGCTTCGCGAATCATATAGATCAATATTGCAATCAAGCTAACACAGCTAATTGTTACAGTAATAATTATTATCACTGTCATAAATTACAATTTATGGAGGGTGCTCTATCTCTTGCTATCAAATAATATTTTGATAGCATTTGAATTCAATCTTTCTTTCAAAAAACAAAATGTGTCATCAATCCAGAGCAACTACACTGTGGCATATTCAATAAAGAATTATAATTTTTACAATTACAGGAAATGCATTTTTATGCAGAGACAGATGATAATAATTACTGCATTTACAATGCATGGAGTAAATTTCCAAGAAGAAAAGAAAGGGAAGTATACATAAGAAAAAAGTTGCAAGAAAAAAAAATCATCAAAATCAGAAATCAATACACGTCAAATGTTTAAAAAAAAATTACACTGTGGTAAATTTGCATCCTAAGATTTCTCGTTTGTGCTTAATTTTCTTCAGTCATTGCTTACACTCTTCTGTCTCTAAAGTATTATAGTAAAACATTCACAAGATCAAGTATCCGTAAATGACCCTGAAATGAACGATAAACGAACCGCCGATGAAAAAATGTACAATTCGATCAATCGACCGGCCAAGAAGGAGAGATGATGGTCGGTCATTTATCACGCGATTTCAGGAAGTTTCTCACCGAAGTGGTATATCACAGTGCAACGATCCAGATACTCGATTGAGTTTTCCTGTGGGAGTTCGATCGAAGTAACCGATAACGGCGAGTCGAACGTCGCGACGAGAAATTTGTTTACCAGTATTATATTGCCGTATCGATTACCATTACAATCCCAATCAACCATGTACATGGCAATTGCGCCTCTAGAATCGCGTATCACAAAGGGCGACATGCGCATCATCGTTTGAGTATACTCTACGGCTTCGATTTATCTTCGGAATTCGCATCAAGGACAATCTTGCATTATTAGGTTTTCAACCGTGAATGCCTGAATATCCCAGTGAAGGAATTTTCCGAGTAAAACTTGGCGATCAGATGATAGTTCTCCAATTAATCCTAACAAAGTTTCAGAACAACTCACATCAGTTCGCATTATGGTCGAGGAAATTCGCTCTCTCCACGTAAGCAACGTGGATATCGGTGTTTCTGGGTCCGTGATGGTGTTTAATTAATCGTATTCATATACGCTGTCCAACAATTCTATTCGATACCATGTGCAAAAATCATCACTAATCCAGGCTCGACCATCATATCCTCCGGCATGTGCATATTATCACAGTGAAGGACCAGCACCGCTTGTTTGCCAGGCACTCTTTTGCACACGTAGTTGTCGTATTGTCGTCGAGAGTTCTGTCTAGTCTCCAGTGAATTAAGACCTGGTGGCCATTTTCTCTCGTGGCAGTTTTCCATTAGCTCGTCAATCACATGAGGTGGACAATTGTACTCTGATAGAGTTCTCTTGATCATTGTCTAAAAATATCAAAAGGACAATTTCAGGATAAATGTACACTCACAAAATAAATTTATCAATTGGTACTTAAATAAATAACTTGCACCTGCAGCAATTCGTCAGGCGTGGAGATCATACCGCCCCATCTGGTAACTCTAGCGCGTGGTAGAGACGCGGACCATCTGACGACGTCGTCTCGTTCCATCTGATCAGCGATTGCACGCATTGCCGGATTTGATACTCTAAGCGCGCGCATAAAGTCTTTCAGAAGATGGATTTCACGTTTATGTTCATTGATTTGCAGCTGCTGTTCATCGAGTTCACGCTTCATATCGCTTAGTTTTTGCTGCTGCGACTGTATCAGATTACGGAGCTCGCGCACGCAGTTGTGATCCTTGAGCTCGTTCTTGGGAATAATCAAGCTGCAACCCTGCTCGCACTGCATTGGTCTCTTCGGATTGTATTCGCACTGCTCGAGATGCATTGCCAGGCAATCTAACTTGACAACCATGTTACAACCATACATAATGTTGTCGCATTTGATACACAAGCGGGCCAATAGGTTTCTCAAGATTCTGGGAACTGCTCTGAGCTGAGTGGATGTGATGGGCGTACGGTCCAGGGGACACGTAGGCTGGCGATTTATCCATTCGTTGATACAGGTGCGGCAAAAGGCATGTTCACACACTGGTGCCTGTAACACATTACTCACCTACCAGTTTTTTTATAAGCTACCACAACTTTATAAAGCAGCAAAATATAAGTACATGCTATTTTTGAAAAAACAAGTCAATATCCTCCGAAAATGAAATGATAAAATATTTTAAGCACAAAAACTATCTAAAATAGTTAGAATATACAACCCTGAACAAAGCGTATCTCAGCAAAATCATACAAATCTGTGCTTATGATGCTGGCAACTTGCCATAGATTTATTTTCAACAATTTTGAATATACTGACATCGTAGCAATATACAGGCAATAATGTGTATATGTTGCCAGTAGTTTAATAGCAAGATAGCTGTTATCTTATGTTGACAGCATTGTATGATACTGCATATTATTATGGCAACATGATGATAGTAGCATGAATTGTAATGATGATTTTAAAGTTATCGGCAAACTGTTGACAAGGCTACTCAAAGTTATCAATATCATAAAGGCATTAAACTACCAATAAATAAGGACTTAGTTGCTGCAATTCTGGTAGCAACATATGTTTAGCAATATATATATATTTAGCAAACAAGATGCCAACAAAAACAGACATTATCTGGATAAGAAACTATTTATGGATAGGATTAAATGAAGATAGAAGAAAATATAGAAGAGACAAGCTTATGTATTTTATACGTAAACATGTAAAGGCAGGCTTAATTTAGAGCAAGTAGTATTCTTCTAGAAGATATATGCTTCGTCAAATTATATATAATAGCATCTAGATTAAAAGCGATAAGTCAAGCTAACCTATATTCGCAGATGCGCAATTTTGTTCGCTCTTATTTCGAGGCAAGCAACGTAGCGGACAAGAACAACGGGAAGCCTCGGAAAATAAAGCAACGCCGGTGACGCGTTGAGATATTATGCATTCGAAAGTTCTTTCTCTTTCTCCCGATGTGTCAAGTCAAAATCTTGTACGTAGCTTCATCGACCTCTCGCTTGCGTCGAGGTGAGATTCTCAGATTAAAACTCGCGAAAATCCGGGCTTCTCCTCGATCTTGTCTCTTGGAAAAATTGAAATATTCCTCTCCTTTCTCGGATTCCACGAAGCTCTTCACACAAAAACGCGCAGAACAAATAATAGAGGTTAGGTGAGATACAGAGTGAGTCGCAGGAAGATTTTCTCAAATCAAACAGACGTCTTACCTGGACAGGGTCTTCAAGAACGCCAGAACATATCGGACAGACGAGCTCCTCGTCTACGTCACCCTGGAAGCGGTTCACATCGAACCCCATCGCTCGCGAGTACGTGTATGTATTCACCTCCTTCTACCTCCCACTACCTCCTCCTGCCACCTCTTCAGTCCTCCTCGCACGATTCGCGAGAATCGCGAGTCTTATGACTCTCTCACGAGTATCGCAACTGTCAGGAACGGATTTAGTTGCGAAGGCACGAGAGATTTTCCGAAATGATCCTAATGACCCAGGGATTGCTTCGCGTTCCGAGTTTTCGTTCGCAAACCACCGTCAGACCTCTTCAAATTTCGCACGCAATTTCAAAACAATTCTGCAAATATATATATATATGAAATATACATTAATGTATGTATCTTATTATTAACTGATTTTGTAAATACATTTATTCTTAAACAATTAAGAATTTTATTATATTTATTACGTATAATAATTTATAATTTAGTATCACAATTATCAAATTATCAAATATATTTATAGTTACTTGGTGATTAATTTTGTTCCTTGAAATATAAATACACGCGTGAGAAATCACGGACAGCGGCGAAGGATTTTAATATATCGGCCACGATTGATTTTCGAATCCACGTGAACGCTCGTTGCGAAAGAGCGCACACTTTTCCGCGCGGCGCGAGTAGAGGGGCATACTCGATTTACTGCGCGTGAAATTGTTAACCGGGAGTTCCGCGAGAAGTCCATTAGACGTCAATGAACGCAAGAAGCGAGGACAGCACTGTGAGAGAAGAAGACTCCTTCGTCTTGAGACTCTCGAGAGACCCAGACTCTCACTACTGCTGGACGGTTTTACCGTTATATCCGCGAGTCCGTCCCGTTCTCGCGCTAAACGGCTCGCTTCCAAAACGCATATAGGTCAAAATTAACCGCCCGCTCCGTTGCTAGAGGAACGATCGAGAAAACGTTCTCTTTGTCATTTTATTATGGGCAGAACTTTCGCTGAATAAATGGACAGAGGGAGAGAAGAGGACCCAAAGTGGTTCTCGACCGCGATGAATAATAAACGGCATTCGCGAGCTGAACGGCGATCGTAGCTGAAGTCAAAAGAGTTAAATAAAAATGTTCATTTAATCGAGCAAAATCAAAATGGAAAGATTACAGACGGTTCGTATCGATGTGGTTCGCCATCAATGCGGCGATTCGATGCGCAGGTGCGCGGCACGCACCTTTGAAAATCGAGTACACCGGACGTCGTGGATGCCTTGACACCTATTTTGAGCGTAACTTTATGCATGTATTGTATTTACCGAGCTGTGATCAACTGTGATATGGCCTAAACATTCGTATATCACGATCGTTAATTTATTCTCTTGATGTAATCCGACTCGATTCTCTCTTCGAGAGGAGAAAAAAATATGTCTTGCTTCTGTTCGCCGTGCTTGTGCTCGGAAAAATACAATTTGCTTGGATTTGATTTAGATAATTGGATCTTATTGGAATGAATATTTATCGAGACGAACGAGAACTCGTGAAAGACTTTCGCCACAACAGCTGTCTGTATGGTGGAATTAATAGGTGAGAGGCTGATATATTGAGTATATTCAGTATCGGATTGCTTCTCGCCTTAATGAAGTGAATTGCAATATTCACAAAATATTGGCATTTAACGATGTATCAAAATATACAGAAATAATTCATAAATCATTCTTACTTCTTTATTTACAATTTTCCTTATGTTCCATTTTTAGGCAGAAAAGGCTAAATCCAATTTGGGTCCTAGCTGAATAGCATTGAGACCTAGCTAGGATTGTAGAGCATAAAAAAAGAATTAAAAAGGTCCACATATGCACAACTTTGTAAAATGAGTCCCTTGCTACAGCTATTCAAAGTTCGCTATGACAATGTACCATATAGGACTAGTTTTATTTGATTTCTCGAATCACCTAGTATCTGAAATATCCATTCTTGATGAAGACAACTAAAACCTTTTTTGTACCCCAAATGTTATGAATAGTTATAAGTGATATATATTAATCGATGAAGAGGAGAGAAAGACATTCAAAATATGAAACAAAAGATGTTAATTGATTTGAAAGAGGCTGCGGTTCAGTATTTTTAACTATAATTTTTAATTGTTTCCATCTCTCGTTTCAATACATTTTCTTTTATGATGACACCAATAGGCATGATATATATGATATTTAAATGTACTAAGTGGAGCTCTTATGGAACTACTAAGCTCTTATTCCAAGAAATCTAGCATTTCGATCTCCAGCCAACAAATGTTTGGCCAACAAAAGGGACTGGTTTTTAAAATATTTTCTACATTGCCCACAGTGGATCTCATCGCGTAGCGATGTAGCTGCTCGAGATGACTCCATATCAAAGATTATCCTGATTGGTACATTCGTCGCTTGTCGATCTCCCCGCCCAAGAATTCCAGGACATCGCCGTTATTACAAGTAAATTCGAATTTCTGTGACATGACAGCATGAATCGCAACCAGGGACAATTAGTCGAATTAATGAACCAAATACATTTTAAATATTACTTCAATGTTTTTGGTACAATCTGTTATCGCCGTCATCGTAAAGAGGTGCCTTGGATGCAAAGAAATTGGATAGTTCTAGCACTCAGGAAACTTCTCCTATAAAGTTGGGCTTATAAAATTTTTAATTCTCTTTTGATGAATGACCTTAAAATTTTAGGCATATTTCAAAATTGTTCATCCGGGACCCAAATTCCCTATAAAACTGGGAATAGTCCTTTTGGAATTGATGTATATTATATAATGTATCTACTTCCAAGGGGAAGCTTTGAAGATATATGAATCATTAAGATCCACTTTGTATACTTTGTATATTTTAATTTATGAAGAAATTTAAGAAACTTTTTAAATATCATCTCGTATTTCATGTAATACTATAATACAAACTTATATTGATAACTTATATTGATAAATTTCCATTAATTATCTCTAGTAAAAAAATTTCGCTGAAATTATTCCATATTTTAGAACATTTCAGCGAAATTACTGAAAATTTACTGAAATTTCAATGAAAGTGAATTTTTCAGCTAAACATATTGAAAAATCATTGAAATTGAACTGAAATTTCTCTAAAATTTTTCTGAAATTTTTCTAAAAATAAATTTCTCACCTAAAAATTGCTGAAATTAAACTAAAAATTTTCTGAAATACTGAAATTTTTGCTGAAAAATGTTCCATAACGTAAAATCATTTTAGCGAAATTTTTCCACCACGGTAATTCTTTCTAAACAAATAATGTTGTTTGAATTATCCAAATGTCAACATTTATGTATTAATTCAGATTCATATGCAGAATCTTGAAATTTTCAGTATCACTTACGATAAAAACCTTGCGTCTTTGTGATCAGATTTTCTTCTAGGCTCAATTGATAGATAAGATGAGTGATAATCTGCACTTGGTATTGCGAACGAAAAGACGAGATCAGTGCCCGAGTTATCACCGTGGAAATAAGCTGAATGGCGCAGAATCGTTGAAAATGAGCACTTCAAGTATAACAAGAAGAAAAAATTCCGAAAATGAGATCCGAGGTAACCCATTTTTAAACAACTATTTATCATTTCTTCATCTTTTCATCACGTGCATATATAAAAAAAAGTCCTTTATGTTACTTCAGATTAAGATCGACGTTGCTCTTATTGTAATACTTTTACATTATTGCGATCATTTCTTCCTCGGCTTTTGTGATTTGACTTTCTCTTATACACTCACTGTTGATTGATTATGCGATCCAAGATATACTGAAGATGAAATGAGAGAGCTTTCCTCTAATAAACTTCTGTTAATCATATTA
>NW_017259263.1:91786-98652 GCF_001594045.1 Atta colombica | reverse complement strand
TATATAATATCCATGAAAGTAAACGTTAAGCGATTTAATAAAAATTGTTTTATGAACAGAAGTATTATTATTTTATTTAAATAAACGAGTTACAAAAATAACGAATAAGTAATAATAAGATATTTCAAAATATTACAATAAAAATTAAGTATATTACAACGATAATGCTATGCAAACATTTTATTATTGATATAATTACTTTAAGTAAAATATTAAGCTGTTTAAGAATAGAAGACAATAGCATGCCGATAATAGGCAATAGGAAATCATAAAAAAAAATTTAAGATTAGTAATAATTCTTTTATGTCTTTTTAAAGAATTTCGAGTACATGTATCTGCCAATACGGCCGACGATAATTACTTATTTGTGATCATAATCTTATGTCTCTTTTGACAACGTCATTTATCTACGATAAATCGTTGTAATTTGTACAAGAAGAGTGATAAGAAATTATCAACTAATGAATAGAAGTAAAAAAACATAAACAACAATATCATTGTATTTGTCGCGTATTATTCGATATATCGTATTTTTGATTGATAAATTCAATAATTAGCAGTTTAATTGTCGCAGCTATGTACTTGACGATTCTTTTATTGATTTGGTACATAATTGGACCATGACCCAATTTAAACAACCAAATTGTCGCTATGAATATTGATGATCGACGTAACGGTCACCGATTACTTTCTGCACAATAGATAGATTAAAATAGACTATACTGATTTGATTTTTAGTCTAAACGATTAATGTAATAAGTTACTTAATTTATGCTAAATGTAAAGTAATTATAAATGAAGACATTGTAATGATAAAAGCAATTCTCACTATTCAACTTTCTCAATGGGGAAAAAAATGTTTGAAAAAATGTTTTTTTTAAACATTTCTAAAAACGTTAAAAAACATTTTCAAAAACGTTTAAAAACGAAAAAAGTCACCTTTTCATTAAAAAAATGTTTGTTTAATAAAAAATATTTTTTAAATATTTTAAGGAAATGTTTTTTTAATATTAAAAAAGCGCTTTTTTAAGATTTGACATAAATGTTTTTGTAATGATGAAAGTTTAAAATAACAAGAAAAGTTTCCTTCTTTTCATTAAAAAAAACATTTATTCAAACATTTAAAGACATGTTTTTTTAATGTTAAAAAAATGTTTTTTAATGTTAAAATTATATGATCAAAATTAGAAAAAATATGTACAACGCAGAAATCTTTTTTTTAATTTATTATTTTTTATCGCAGTATTTATAAACCTTAGACACCTAATTTTATTAATTAATCGTAATTTTTAATTATATTTTTATCTTTTTTATTTTACCAAGTTTTGAACTTGGGACTTCAGAGTTTCATACCTTATCCGTTACATCACTTATATAATTGTCGATGGATACAATTCTTATTGTCCATAGATGATACACTTAACGCAATTATATTGGATTAACTTCTCTTCCGTGATTATTTTTTTATTCTGACCCGTTTTTTATTAATTTGAATTTTAGAAAATAATGATATTTTTTTAACATTTATATTAAACATTTATATTAAACGATAAACATTAAATAAATGCAAGAGATCCGGGTTCGACTCCCGACCGAGGTAATATTTTTCGCAATGAGTTAATTACAGTTTTTTAAGATTAAATTTGGGGAATTTGGGGGAATTATTAATATTTCAGATTGAAAGTCCAACAATCATATCGGCACTATTCATTTCTGAAATTAATGCATTTATATGAATATATATAATAGTTCAACATCTTAACATTCAGATCGTAGTGGCGCTTCGTATTTAAAGTAATGCATTAAATAAATGTTTTTTAATCATATTTTAAATAAATAAATAACAAACATTTAATAAATATTAAATAAACGTTTAAGAATATTCCTTCGAATCATTATTTCAAATGAAAAATTAATGTAAAACGAACATTTAATCAACATTAAAAAATCTTACTTTAAAAACGAATCATAAAATTCACGAATAAACGTTTAAAAAACATTAATAAATATTAAATAAATGTTATCCTGAAAATGAATTGTAAAATTAATGAAAAATAAACATTTAAAAAACCCGTTTTCTTTCCATTGAAGCATGATTTCAACATGAAATAAATATTTAGAAAATGTTTCTCTAAGCCATTATCTTAAATGAACAATTTTTTGATGTAAAAAACACATTTAATAAACGTTAAATAAGCAATAAAAAATTATTTCTTCAAAATATTATATCAAATGAGTAATTTAATGTAAAATAAATATTTAGTTAACATTAAATAAACGTTAAAAAAATATTTCTTCCAAACAGCACTTCAAATGAATAATTGATGTAAAATTAACGTTAAATAAACATTAAAAAAATGTTTCTTCAGGACATCATTGTCAAACAAAAAATTAGTGTTAAATTAATATTTAATAAATGTAAACATTAAATAAATATTTAATAAATGTTCCTTCGAAACATTCGTCAAACGGAAAATTAATATAAAACAAACATTTATTTAATGTTAAATAAATGTTTAAAAAAATGTTTCATTGAAACATTATTTCAAACAAAAAATTAGTGTAAAATTAACATTTAATAAACATTAAATAAATGTTTAAAAAATTTTATTTTGGAAATGAATCGTAAAATGTAAAATTAATTACAAATAAAAAACGCTTAAAAAATGTTAAATAAATGTTAAATAAATGTTAAATAAATGTTATTTTGAAAATGAATCGTGAAATATGAAATTAATGAATAATAAACATTTAAAAAAACATTTTCTCTCCATTGGGTTGTCAACTTTATCTTGATCTTCTTACGACAGTGTCTATCAGAGGCTCCAATGATGTAATAATTTGTCAGCTTCTTAAATATTTATGTAGTATTACATGTTTCAGATCACCCGGATCAAAACAATGTCGAAGAACAAGAAGAGGTGAGATCGAATTCCTAATTAGGAGATCAGCACTTAAATATTCATGAAACTATATACAGGTCTACACAATTTGTAGTATATTTAATTAAATATTAAATATTAAATATTTAACTGAGTTTTAGATAGATAAATAGATAAGATACAAAAATCACTACAATTATTTGTGTTTCGTAACTTTGTCTAATAATTTTATTTGTCTGGTTTCGGTGCGGTAAGCATCTTTGAAAAATTTACGTGAACATACTTGGATTACGCTTTCGCTCATTGTTACCACGAGGTCAGAAAATTATTATTACCGCGTATTTAAGCATGTATAATGCGTTATATAATTTAATGATAATATGGGGCTCATATACAGGGTGTTTGGAAAATAATGATAAATCTTTCGCATAGGGACAGAATAGATTAAACTGAGAAGAAAAATCATCTACCATTTTGCAATTTTCACAAAGCAAAACAAAATATTAATTGCTAAAAATTGCCGAAAATTAGTCTTCAATAATTTTTTACTCAAATACTACTTTATAGAAAAACTTTATAGAAAAACTGCAATAGAAAATTGTTTATTTTCTTCTTATAAAGCTCTAAGAATTTTTTTTAGAATTTTTTCAGAATTTTTTAATACCGTATTTCCTCAATGTTGATAAAAATGAGAAAATTCAGTACTAAAAAGTACTGTAAGTAAATTCAGTACTAAAAAGTTAATAAAAAATTTTGAAAAAATTCGTAGAGTTCTATGAGAAGAAAATAAACAATTTTCGTCTTTTGCAGTTTTTCTGTAAAGTTTGTAGTATTAAAGTAAAAAAATTATTGAAGACCAATTTTTGGAAATTTTAGCGATTCTATCTTGTTAATTATTGCAAAAATTGCAAAATGGTAGAAGATTTTTTCTTCTCAGTTTAGTCCATTTCCTCTATACGAAAGATCATCGTTTTCATATTATTGTTTTTCCAAACAGCCTGTACGTACGTTAAAATTAATGTTGTTCGACAAGAAGAAAAAAAAAGGGAATGCAAGATTTTGGAATCATTTGACGAAACAATCTTCTCGCATATTTCGATATTGCAAAATTATCAGATAAACGTCCCGCATCGAATTTACATTCACATATCATCGACCACGTTTTTATTGAGCAATTTCTCTCTGTTTTCTTCGTGGTACCTGTCGTCGCAATCCTATTTCGTTTTGCGAAAGATTCTGCAATATATATATTCCAGTTTGAGATGAAAGTTTGCACAAAAATTTCAACGGCAGATTTTATAACAAACTTTATGGATTTTAAATTAAAAAGATCTCGATAGCTTAATGAATTTTTTTTTCACTTTAACAATCACTTTAACAATCGGGATTAAAGTGATTTATTATTTTTGTACAATTATATTTATCTTTCAATATTTATCTCTTGCTAAACAAAAGAAAAGATCAACACAATTAATCGTAACAATTAATCGTAATCATTCTATTACGGATCATTCTACTATAGATAATATATAGATATAAAAGAAATAGTTATACGTGTATATGTGACACGTCATTTTACTGGAAAAAAATTTGACAATTAAATCGACGGATGTGCTGCGGTTCTTTTAATTACACTCATACAGCGCATGTTTTAACACACACTATAAAAATGTATGTACGTTCCTCTGGCTCTTTTCCGCAAATACTCATATTTATATTCATCAACAAAATCAGCAGCATAAGTCATAAAGTTTCCAATATTAATATCGCGACACTTCCTTTGATAGTATAATAAAAAGTTTTGCACGTGATTATTGTTGACGTATATAAATATTTATTAAATCTGAGAAGGTGAATCAATTATTCTTAAAAATCGTGATGTCATATCTTTCTTTTTTTCATATTCTACATTAATTATATTGTATATGTAATGCAATGATGTCTAGCGTCTTTCAGTTTCGCGAGCTCGTAATCTCTCGAGATAAATTCAGCTTAATCGGAAACTGTCACAGCGCGTATCTGAATCACTTGCGAAAATGAACGGCAGGTCGCACGTGGACCTGTATGTGACCACGTACTTTCACATTCAAATACTATATTACATTGTACTGTACGCTCGCATCACGACGTAATGCCAGCCTGTCACCTGTAGTATGCCTGCTTTGAGATATATGTTCGTACATGGTTGTACCTACCTACCTACTTACTCTGGCAACAATATTGTGCTCACTCATGGTCGCTGATGTCAGTCTCGATGTTGAAGCGCGTGCGAACAGAGCCGTTAAAATCGACGACGACAAGTGATTCGTTGTCACTCCTCGATCTGGGCGATCCGGAGTAAACAAATGTTGTAATATATCGGGCAAAACATCCATCTGATGAAGTGAAGTGACCTCGTGGTAGTGATTGATATTGATATACAGCTTCCTTTTTTTTTCTCTCAATTGTGATCAAAATTGTGGTTTATTACGCATATGATGAATAAAATGCCTGTGCATCAGGTAACTGTTAGCATTAATATGTACTTATAATTATTAGTTACTATCACTTTTTGTTGTATGTAAGGTAGGTAGTTAGTAATTTAGCTTACATTAAGCGTATCTTTTTGAAGGACAGAGAGACTAGAAACCGCATTCCCGCTATCTTGAAGGAATACTGAAAAAATATTTCAGAATTTTATAAAATACAATAAATATTGAGAGAAAAGAGATCTTTTTTGCGGATTTTCAAAAACGCATTGCTTTTCGTTTGTTTATCCTTACTTAAAAATACAATACGAATTATATTGTAATCCGACTTCTCAATCCTTTAATAAAAGAATTAGATCAAGTCAGATTGTTTGATCTTCGTAGATACATATATTCAAATTCATATAGAAACTAATGTGAGCTATAATATATTTTGTAAAAACACCTTACTTCATATCCTTTTGTTATACATTTTTACTAATGCTCTGAAAAGAAAAATATGTGCGATAATTTATATAAGCTCAAATTATCACAACAGTGACATGAATAGGTTTGGAGAATAAATCGGTTTTTCAATTGAGAGCTAGTTCACTGATTCACTTCCATTCACGTCAGCATGCCAGACTAATTCCCTTCATCACGGCCGCGACTACTGTACTTTCTCTGAGGCACAAGTTTTTCATCAAATGCATTTCGATCGTCGTGTGACAATCTCAATCCAAACCGTGAGACACCGATTTCCGTATATGACCAACATTAGATATTGCCACATATCTGAAATTAGATAATCCTTTCGAACTCGTTCCTTACATACATATATCATTAAGAAATTAATTGTTTATTGACAAGGCATGCTAAACATTACCGAGATTTAGAACTGATTCGGAGCGATTGTCGGAAGGAAAATATAAATATTGTAGATAATGATATCTCTAATTGCGCGTTTTATCATATTCGTACGTACTACGTAATTAATTATTGCAAAAGAGAACGCATTATCTGAGTTTGTAAATATTCTATGTATTTTTATCGGTTTACATTCGTACAAACTTCCAACAAAGCAATAACATCATAGACCATCTCGGAAACATTAAATCTCTTTATCATTCGAAAATTTTTATTTATATTTTTGCAATATCTAAACGCGATAATAACATATTAAATTTTATTTTAAAATTGTGTTAAACTAATTAAAAACATCTAATTATTATCAAAGTTATGACATACATCCTAGATAACGCAAAATATTTATAAAATATTTACAAAATATTTATTGTAAATTTTGTAATAAATGCTCTGGAAATATTTAATAAAACATTATAATTCAAATAAAAAATATTTAACAGAAATATTTATTTATATTTAGCATAAATATTAAATTAAATATTTAATATATCTTTAATAATATTTCGAATGAAACTTTATATAAAATATGTATAAAATATTTATATAACATTTCAACAAATGTAATTGAATAAAATGAAATTAAACTCGAAAGAATTTCTCAGTGAAATAT
>NW_017259263.1:87981-91658 GCF_001594045.1 Atta colombica | reverse complement strand
TATATATATATATATATATTGCACTTTATTCACTAGTGATATTTTCTATGATGTCCCCTTTTTACACGATGGCATTTAAACATCTGTTTAAGCGAGGCTTCAATAACAGCGTAATAAATATAATCTCAAACGAATACAATATTTTCTAAGATTCCATTTAAAACAGTATTAGTATTGTTGGCGTCAGAAATTAGTTACAACTTATATTACTATTTCATAACAATTTAGAATTGTGTCGCGCAATTTTAAACATCAGTGCTTTTTGTATCAACTGATAATATATCGTAATACAATTTAATTATACTTTACATTATTCACTATCGATGCTCGTCTATGTCCGTCAGAAGACAATGTTATCATTGGCTTAATTGTCAAAGTAATAACTGAAAATAGTCATCATTGTATAAGAATATTCATTCTATATAGTCTTTTCTTGGAGGAGAAACATGCTTTGAATTGTTATATTGAAGTTCTTTGTAAACAACTCTGTAAACAACTTGTTTTTAAAAATTTAATCACAAAAACAGCTGTATACAATTTATATAAATTAAATAAATATTAAACAACAAATTTATATAAATTCATTATCGGGAATTTTCTTCATTATTGTAATATATAGTTCCATATCTTATAACGTCTTTAACATAAAAGAAATCATTAGAACGTCCTTCCCAGATAACAAAAAGTGTTTAAAATCGGGTCATAAGACGTTTCTTGCGTTTAAAAGATGACTTAATGATGTCTTGTGTCACAATTTTAGACTTTGTGTTGTTGGAATTATTACTTGTGAGTCCATATTTACATTATTTCATTTTTAAATTTTATTGTCTTCCCAAGATATAACACAACATATCCCAAGATATAACACAACATATCAACATATGTATTTTAGAAAAGTAATGTTAGAGAATATCGTGTAAAAATACGAATTATCTCATACGAAGTATTTTATGTCATAGATTTATTTTGTTATCTTATTTCTGAAGTCATCCCCAATCATTAACTTTAAGACATATGACATGAATGATAAATCGGTCGGCACGACCTTCGTATTTCGATCCTCGCTGGGAAACATTAGAAAATGTGTCTACTATGTAACAATGATATATTAATCAGGTCAATGTGATTACACTAGATCTTTTTCTTTGTAAAGCTACTTTCGTAACTCGGGTCGAGTGTCTTAGCAGAAAATACAATTTCTCAGTTAGTTAAAAATTATGCTTTTATTTTAGTACCAAGTTTTAAGTTTAAAACTATGAAATTATTCTCTCAATTCGAGAAATAATTATTTTTATCATCAGAATTAATCATTTTTATATTACATGTAATTTGATTTTTTATTTAAGTCTCTTTATGTGTCAATAAATTTCTTTCAAAATTTGCGAAAATTATTATTCTTAATAAGTTATTATTCTTAAAAATTATTATTCTTAAAGCTGAGTGGTTCTTCAGCCATATTGAATCGTGATATCACACACGAGAAATGACATTGATTTTTCTTACATATATTTGTAAATAAAGAAAATTTGGATGAAACGAAACGAGATCGTTTTAAAACACTTGTACAAATGAACGAAGACTCTCCTTATATTCCCTGGTAGTTAAAGAATCGAAAAAGGCTCATAAGTAAAAATAGGCTACGCATGCGCATTGAGTAAAATTAGTAAACACACTTTACGTGCCTTTTATTATTTACTGACTGTCAAGGGAGATGAAGATAGTTTTGTCCATTTTTACAAATGTTTTAAAGCGATCTCATCATTTCATTTCATTCAAATTCTTTTTATTTACAAATGGCATGCAAGAAAATCAACGTATCGTTGATTTGACACTATGACACATTTCTCGCTCATGACGTCACGATTCAATATGACTGGAATGAGTACTCAGGAGCCTTAATATTCTAAATTGATAAAGAGAGCTAAAATTCGTTAGCATAAAATATTTTTTTTATTTTAATACATTCATATTTAATTTTGATATTTTATTATTAAGAAATGACATTTTCTTTTTAAAAAATTTTTAGAAAGTGAAGTATCCCAAATCGGTGTTTTTCATTATCAGCAATGAATTCTGCGAGAGATTTTCTTACTATGGAATGCGCAGTGAGTATATAAATTATAAATCGTCAACGTCAATTTAAGTATTAACCTCAGACATATTATACAATTTATGTAGTTTAAAAATGATGCTATGGCAATTAGAACAATTGTTCTTTTGATTATAATTCTCGTTATTAGTGCAATTTTTAATTGCAACCATATAATAAACTTCTCTAATATTTTCTATAAATTGGCAATTATATAAATTGTTTGAATATAATTCAATCTTTCTAATGAACATGTTATTGTACAAATTATAATAAATTGTAATAATCTCCAATAACAAATATGATATACATATATATGATATACATATATATATATTTTTTCTGAAATTCTTTTATATTATATATATTATTTTTATTTTTATAATATGTTTTTTATTTTTTTAACAGAATAATGTTATTATATTATAATTATCTTCTTAACAATCTAAAAAAAATATCAAATATAAAAAATTTATAACGTAGGACGAGATATTTAATTTATTTTTATTTTTAATTCTGAAATTCTGATATACTAAAAAATAATTCTAACATTGATCTTGAATCTGATTAATACATACATAATTTAATTATGTATGTAGAAGATATTAACACGAAATTATCTTTTTTATTTTTAGCCGTCCTGTCGCTATATTTATTTAACATGTTGGGATACAGTGAAAGCACATCTACAATAATCTATCATGTCTTCAGCAGTCTCGTCTATTTCTTTCCATTGATTGGCGCGATCATATCCGATTCGTGGCTTGGAAAGTTCAATACCATTCTTTATTTGAGTATTATTTACTCACTTGGACAAGTAATTCTATCTTTAAGTGCGGCAACTCCCATCAGATTGCCTGCAAAGTCAGTATAAAATATCTAAAATAACATTGAAAATTATGCACAGATATTATTAAAAAAAACTTTTCTATATCTAGAATTATATTTGAATTTAAACATTATTGGGATACAATTTAATTTTAATACCAGTTAAGTGCTGTTAATTTTTAATAGTTTTTAATTCCTGGTAACAAAAGAATAAACTTTTTTCAATTTTGCAGAGAATTTTCCATATTAGGTTTAATCCTAATAGCGCTTGGTACAGGCGGGATAAAACCTTGTGTGTCAGCTTTCGGAGGCGACCAGTTCGTCTTACCTCAACAAGAAAAACAGTTAGCGATGTTCTTTTCCCTTTTTTACTTTTCGATTAACACAGGCTCTCTAATTTCAACTATACTAACTCCGGTGATTCGTAAGACGGAGTGCTTTGGTACCGATTGTTACTTCGTGGCATTTTTGGTACCAGCCATTCTAATGATTACATCAATTGGTAACAATGAGAAAACATAAATAAAAAGAAATAAATTTCTTATTCATACTGATACAGTTTTTAGATTAATGTTTTAATTTTTATTTTTAGTTGTATTCGTCTTCGGGAAAAGAATGTACAAAATGGTCAATCCTACAGGCAATCTCATCGTTAAAGTTACCAAATGCGTTTGCGTAAGTCATATATCATCAAAATTTTAAGTCTGAAAACTCAAGATAAATATAAATGTCACCTGCAGGCTTAGATTGCAAAAACTAA
>NW_017259263.1:77997-87881 GCF_001594045.1 Atta colombica | reverse complement strand
TTAAACATTTTTAATATAATTTTTTTCATATATAAATAAAATGATACTCTTGCGTGACTGTAAAATAATTTTATTATCTATCAATTATACGATTTAAAACGTTGGCAAATATAAATCCTAATTCTTGGAATTTGTGAATTCTTGAATGCGAATTTATAAATATTTCTAGAATATTATATGTAGATCTACGGATTTTTGTATTTTCTATTTCATGAAAATAAGAGTTCTTAATTAGAATCTCTCTTTTATATGTTTAATTCGATAAATTTTTAAATAATTCATGAAAATTTGAATTCTGAAATCTCTTAAGATAAACGTATTCTTTTTATGTTTCAAAAAACCAGCATGCAATCTACAATAAAATCAAAGGCAAAGGAGAAAAACGCGATCATTGGCTCGATCATGCCGATGATGTTTACGACAACAAGCTAATCGAAGATATCAAAGTCGTACTGCGAGTCTTGAAACTGTTCGTACCACTGCCAATATTCTGGGCACTTTACGATCAGCAAGGTTCTCAATGGACTTTCCAAGCAACACGAATGGATGGCCAAATAGGTAGTATCGTAATACTGCCTGATCAGTTACAGGCCGTCAATCCATTGTTGATCATCATTTTTATACCAATCTTTGAGACTGGTATCTATCCGATTTTTGCCAAAATACATTTCATTAATACGCCCTTGAAGAAACTTGTTGTCGGCGGTTTTTTGGCCAGCGTTGCTTTCGTCGCAGCCGGTATTGTCGAAATAGAACTCGAGGTAGTAATAAAGAGAAATTTTATGTATATTATTCAAAATTGTTTATATCTATTTGTAATGAATGCTTATTTAAATTCTTTTAAAGATATGGAAGTTTTGATATATCAATTATACATATTATCACATATTAATATCTTGCCAAATCCGAATTATGTAATAACTAATGGTACAATCCTTACATGAAGAATTTAATATTTTATATTTTGATTTCTAGAAAACGTATCCACAATTACCGACAAGCGGATCTGCTCAAATCCGAATTTTTAATACAATGAATTGTACAGTGAGTGTAAAGTTAGATCAAGTAAATTTAGATCGAAATAATATAATAAACCCACTAAGCATGTCAGAAGTTTTAGAAGTAAAAGTAAACGAATCTATTAAAATATCCTACACAGCAGATTTCAAAGACTGCTATGATAATGGTTACATCACATTAAAGAAAAATGAAGGTAAAATTCATGAAGTTTGGATTTCGAAAAATGTAACGTGTATTTTTAAAATAATTCGTCTCATCAGGTACCATGCTTGTCGAGGAAGCCAGTGCAACATCTTGGGTTATAACGCCCTTGGGATTAGAATATAAATATAAAGATACGGTGAACAAACCGGAGAATGGTAAGCCGATGGTCCGCAGTGTCATCTATCTTGAGTCTGAAAGTAACGCCACATTGAAGTTACTCTATAAAGGCGAAAACAAGACGGTAGTATCAATTCCGGTCAGTTTCAATTTCTCCGAATCAAAGTTAAAAGAAATTGAGGATCCAAGCGAATATGACGTTTACCTAGACGAAATACTGCTAGACAAGAATGTGCCTTTTAAATCCGGTGGAGTGTACACCGTGGTAGGGTCCAGAGTTATGTATAATAACAAACCGAAGATTGTTGGCAAAACAGTCACGGTCACGCCACCCAATTCGCTGCATATGGCTTGGATGTTGCCGCAATATGTCATCATCACAATGGCCGAGGTGATGTTCTCTGTAACAGGTCTGCAATTTGCTTTTACTCAAGCTCCAGTATCCATGAAGTCTCTACTGCAAGCGGGTTGGTTGCTGAGCGTGGCCTTCGGCAATCTCATTGTAGTGATCGTAAAGGGTTCGCATCCCTTTGAGCGGCTAGTAAGTGACCAAAACCAATTATATCTTTTATTTTTGGCTTTAATATCCATTTTTTTTCTCATTTTCATATTTCATACGATTTATTATTTATTCCACAGGTGTATGAGATTTTCCTATATGCCGTCTTGATGGCAGTAGTAATGGTGATATTTGGCATCATGACTATATTCTATAAATATGTGGAAATATCAGAGGAAGAAAATAATGATATAGCCATACCTTTGGAAGAGAAGAATGGGAATATCAATTTGGCCTACAAAGATGATGAAAAACGATGAAGAATAACAATAAAGTGAGAAATAATAATTTTCATATGTACCCTTATTCGAAGAATACGAATATGTGTCGCAGGTACAAAGAATTACTCCAACATCAAAGATCCCCTCTATTGAGCATTATGTCATCCTCGGGAGTACGACAAGATATAGGAATTATTTTTTTTTAATACACAATCTCACTCTCAATCTTTTTTTTATAAAAATAATTATGTCAGACTAAAGATGTTCAGTGTATAATAACAAATCTGAAAGTTCATGGAGTGAGAAACGGGATATTTCATATATTTCAAGATAACATTAAAAATTTTAATAACATTAGAAGTTGTAAATAAGAAATTTTAATAGTTTATATTTTTACAAAATTAAAACAAAAGTAGGAAATTATTATTAAAATTGTACCAGTGCTGTGAATGAAAATTAATTATAAAATGAACTGAAAAATTTTAGAAATTGAAAAATTAATTAATTAAATTACGCAAATATTATAAATGAGAAATTTAACAAGCGAGCAGAAATGGTTAAATTAAAATGAAAAATAAAAAACTTTTATTTACTGAGCTGCTTTGCCTATTAAAAGTAGACAAGGATATATATAAAATTTTCGAAATCATGATAACTGTATATAAATATTTTTATACAAATTCAAAATTTCACTATACAAATATGTTTGCAAAAAAATATAATAATCAATAACAATTGTATTTAATTATTTAATTGTATAAAATAAAATTAAAAAATTACTAAAAATATAGAGATATATTCAAATTTTTAAGTGATCAAAATTGCGTATGAACATTTATATAATCTGAACTATGCATTATAATTTATATAATAACATTTATTTCCATAAATCCGGCTAAATTTCCATAAGCTCTAGCATAACGTAATAATGCGTGTCATATAAGATAAGAATTTCAAAAGTGCAGTAATTGAATAATCACATCATGTAAATCTTATCACGAAACATTCTTTTATGAAACATTAATTTGATATATATTATTAATTTGATATAAGTATTTTACGATTTTATGCACATGCTGGGGGGGCGATTTTTTTTTTATTTTTTTATTAAGAGAATTATTGGCAGATAATGCCTCCTTGCTTCTGCACCGATATTCAAAGTAGTGACAAATCGAATCACAACTCTTCAGATGCATGTGCAAAATCCGTGTAAGCTTATTAATGATTTCAGCTCTAAATCATAAACTCGCTCCTTCGTTTTAATAAATATACAAGTAGAACAAGAACAACTGATTCATCTACATGAGGGTAGACCAAATATAAACGAGAACTTTTTTGATAATTATTTAGAATCTTCCCTCTACTCTCCCCCCCCCCACCTCAAATCTTAATAAAAATACACTTATTTGACGTGTTTTCACTCAAAACGAAAAAATCTGGCAAAAAAACGCAGCGATCGGCCTCGTGAATAGAGTTATTAAGCGTTAAAGTTGAAGACTTTAAAGATTAAGATATCTATTATCCTATATAGATGATTCACGAAGCCGACCGATGCATTTTTTATCAAATTTTTTTATTTTGAGTGCAAACACATCGAATAAGTGTATTTTTATTAAGATTTGAGGCGGGGGGGAAGGGGGAGGGGAATATCTAAATAATTACCATTTTTTTTTATTGGACGAGAATAAAAATATAAAAAAAAAAAATTATTTTTCTATATAGTCGCCTGCTACATTAATATATTTTTGCCAGCGGATAGGGAGTTTGGCGATCCCATTTTCATAAAAAGTAGTAGGTTGTGTCTGCAATCAATTGCGGACGAATTCTTCTATGACATTTTCCTCGAATTCTTCCAATTCTCTTATCGGCCCGAATAAATGATAATCGCATTGAGATATCTTTGCTAAAAGAAGAATTGGGAGGACAATATGATTCGTGGACGATGCCAGTATAGAGAAATTCGTGCGCAATTGACAGATACAATCTACTACTTTTTATGAAAACGGGATTACCAAACTCCCTATCCGCTGACAAAAATGTATTAATGCAGCAGGCGACTATGTAGAAAAATAATGTTTTTTTTATATTTTTATTTTCCTCCAATAAATAATACATAAAAATTCTCGTTTATATTTGATTTATCCTCGTATATAAACAATTTATTTCTAGCCCCCATATTATTTATGCACGGATAGACTAATAAAGAATTTCATATTTTCTTTTCAAATCTATTATTTCTTCCAGACAACCTAAAACTATTTCGCATTATCTCACTCTTTTCTTCCTAATTTCGTCTATTCGTTTTCATTATATGTATATGTTCCTTAATTTTATACAGCTACGATTCAATTCTAATATTCTATGATATAGAGAACATTTTATACTACGAATATTATTACATACAAAGTGATTCTTAATTTCACCCCATAAATAGACACGTAATATTCGATAGAATATCTTGACTTATCACCGAGATATTTTTTTATTTTATCGCAATTAAGAATCGCTCGTATAAACAAAATATTCATTTTTTTCTAAAATTCTTATTCTACTGATTCAGTGTCATCAAAATTCTTTCTGTTAACAATTGGATCTATGCATTCTAAGTATTTCTCAAATCAATTAACATTAATCGGCGTAAACAAGAAACTTAACCTTATTCACTGCGTGATCTAAGAAATTCCAATATTATGAGAGACCGTATACATTTCGATTGCAACAATATTTCGAGCCTATAAATCCGATACGCGTACTTATCTATTGCCTAATAGATCTACTTAGCAATCCTGTGTAATGTATAGTTATAGTATATATATATCAATTATAAACAAAAAAAATGATTAGTATACGTTAGTAATTTATTAATATTAAGGATGTGTGAAGGTTTGAAAGTTTCTGCGCTTCGAATATGCTTGATCATCGCGCTTTATGTGTTTACTGGCTTGACGTTTAACAGAATCCTCCCTCTGAAACAGATAATCGATTTTCGACAATATCATTCGCATAATTAAAATTGTCTTTGCATTTAATTATCAAGAAATGCATTTTTCACGCATCACTTTAAAAGCTCACCGTGTGTGCTCGTATCTTGTCAAATACTTCGCGTGCAGTGTCATAAGCGAACGAACCGACATGGGCGGCCGCGGTAACTAATTCTGGTAAGATGTGGGCAGAATCGGGGTCTCGCCAATGAATGTCCAGCGTCTCGCCAATGAATGTCTTCTTTGATTCTACATTAGAATTCACTCTATCGGAAGATCTGCTTGATTGAGTGGATTGGTACAGACGATCAACCGAAGTTTCCTGCGGAGTATTATTATGCGAGGTGCAGAAATCCTCTGAATAGTCATCTACATCAGGAAAATATCTTTCATTTGTCATTTTATTCTTTATATAGTCACTCCTGAAACGCACATCATGATCGTTTCTCGGAGTCGCTGTCGCTGTTGCTGTTGCTGTTGTTGTTACTGCCGCTGTTCCTGTCCCCACTTCTTGTACGTTCTTGGCTGTCATCACTTGCTCGTCGTATTTATCGTTGCCATAGGCCTCAGTGTAAATGTCGGTCGTGTCAGTAATCGATGTGGTGTGAGAGTGGAAGCTTTGTGTGAAGTCATTCAAATCGGTCTGCGATTGGCAACTACACTGCGATTGCGACTTTGAATCGCAGTGAGTTCGCACGGTCAGATAACTCGTATGCGAGTTTCTCACATCGTCGTACGAGTTACTCGCGTTGTCGCGAGTATTGCATCCCTCATCTCGAGGATTCTTCTTCCATTCGTTTGATCGCTCTAGGATTGGATTCGAACAGTGAGTATTCTGAAGTTGATCTGTTATGTATAAATTACGTTTTTTATCAATTCGTTTTTTCAAATCAGCGTTAACGCTTTGCCAATTGAGTTTTGCTAATTCATAATCGTTATAGATTCTACCGTGAATATCTATCACATAAATGGAGCTGTACCGCGAGTTAAGAAAGCTAAAAGATTCATACTCAGGATTTCCCTCATTCGCCGAGAAATGTTCTTCATTGAAATGCATGAAGCATGTAGGTGTAGGCGAGGGCGATTCTGATAAGAGTTCGAAGCTGGGTGAATCCCGGTTGCTGTCGTGTCGTCGTTGCTCGGCAGCGAGCTCTTCAGAATGCGATTCATCCCTATTTCCCAAAATAGGCATCTGGATAATCTCGAAGGCATCGTCGTCTTCCTCTTCTTGATTGCATGAACAAAAGCTGGTTTTATCGATATCAGAGCACCAGGTATCCCTACAATGATCTTCGTCCAATATTTGGTGTCCAGTAACGGAGCAACTCATACGAAGTTCGTTCTCGAACACTCCCTTAGTTTCATCTGGTTTTGGGTCCACATGTAGAGGCAAGTTCTTCTGAGGAATCAAATCTTCTCGTATATTACTTCGAAATTGTTCTTTGCCGACGTCACTATTTATGTTATCAGTAGTTTCTGAAGCCATCCATTGATATTTCCTCTTCTTTTTTTCCTCCTTCATGTTTGCACGAATAGTATTTTCAATAAAATGATCAAGCTTTTTCAGTCGCGAAACATCTGCGATATTCACGTTTCGCGACTCGTACATGTGTTCCATCGAAGCGTCATCGCTTGACTGCTCTCCATCTTGAGACTTCATCTTTCTCTGATTCTTCTCTCTTGAGTGTGGATCAAAATATCGAGAAAATCGTTTCAAAGAAGAAAGATGCGACTGGTTTCGGGATTGACCGTGTCTCTTTGAAGAGACAGACGTAAGAGATGTTTTGTTCAACATCTCCGTCATCTCTTTCACCACTTCTTGACTAATTGTAGATATCATATCTTTCTTTGTCTGCAGATCTTTCGTGGTGTTCACATTCTGCGGCTCGTCCACACGTTCGATCGAAGCATCGCTCGATTGCTCCTCATCCTGAGAGCTCATCCTTTTTTGATTCTTCTCGTTCGAATCGAAGGAGCATTTAGGATGTCGTTTCGAGAGAGAAGAATATGATTGACTTCGAGATTGTTCTTCCTTTAACGAAGGATACGCAAAGGAGTTTAAATGTTTGTTTAGCTCCACTGTCACTTTTTTCACTACTTCTTTTGTGATCGTAGACACCATGTCTTTCTTCATCTGCAAAATGATAAGATTAATCGTTTCAGTAAATAAGGACAATGATATATTCGGTTAGTATATGTCACTTACCGCTTCCATGTATTCGATGAACCACGGAGGAGGCATTGTATCTGAACACCGTAATAAAGCATTCGTCTCTTTTGGAATTTTTATGCCCTCTATTTTTATGCCCTCTAATTTTATTTGTTCCTTGCTGGTCACATCGTTACTCGATTCGTCACATCGTTTTATATCTGATTTTTTTCGATTCAATATTAGTACTTTCAGGATTGGACGTTTCCGTTTGTCAAATTCAGAATTCGATTCCAACACAGAACTGTCACTTTTCTCAAGAAAGGACGAGATCGGATCGTCATTGGTATTTTTTGACTCTTTATTCGGACGGGTCTTGTTCATTTTAGAATTTTGCTTATTGCTGTACAATGTGGACATGTTAAAAGAACCCACAATCAATGGAATTGCTGTGTTTACCTTAAAGGCCTTTTTTGCGAGCTAAAACACGAGATTCGAAATCTTTAGGCTTTGATTTAACATAGCAAAGTTAAAATTACTAAGTCTTGGTCTCAATTCTAACAAACAAAAATTTTTATAAATCAAATAAGGAAAAGAAATAATCTGTATTGATTTTATTTATTCATATAGCGGTTTATATAAAGGTTATATTATTATTTATAAAATAATTCGTATCAAAAGTCACTTTACATCTAATAAATCAATTTAGTTTCCATTTGATATATTTTTGTTTAAATAAATGAGAAAATTTTAATATTTCTTTAAACTAATAATAATACCGATTCAAGGCTAATAAAAATCAGTGCAGGAGGAGACGCGCAACCTTAAAGTGGAATGATGATTTAACTCCAATTTCTTTGTGATGTCTTCTTTATTCACAGTATTGAACGTTCAATACTGTGAATAAAGAAGACATCACAAAGAAATTGGAGTTAAGTCATTATTCCACTTTAATCCTAATCAATCACTCTTGGATCCAACGTATTCAACTATTTTTCACATTGCATTGCTGTAACTTTTTTATAATTTGAAGACCCGAATAGAGGTTGAAAAAAACTTTAACTTCCATAGATATGGTAAGCAAAGATTTTTGTGTTATTCTCGATGTGAGACTGCACGAAAGTTCAAAGAGGATAATTAGGACTCACACATTATTAATTTGGTAAGTTCTCGGCATTCTAGGTACCCCTTTATTTTTTATTAAATATAGATTTACTGAATTTCGGATAATATAAAAGTAAGTACACGAAAATGTAGAATTAAAAAGAATTATTTCAATATAATAAATAATAGAAATTTTATAATCTCTGTCAGTCTTCGGAAATCACTTGGTCGGGGCGGACGTATTGCTTTAGAGCGGATGTTGTAACATCCTCTAAATTAAATCCTAATAAACTTAATTATATATACTATAATAATATTTATACATGTACAATCCTTTATCTACTATTTTATATCGTTCAAATAACAAAATTTTATTTATTAATTATAAACTTACATATAATATGTAGATTTTTAAAAAATGTCGATTTTCGATAATTCAAATAATTATACTTTTTTGAGCGATTCATATCATATTTTTTTTAATTCAATTATTTTTAATTCAAAGGATCAACTAAAAAAATCCTATAAATTTTTGCTTGAATATTAAATTTAAAAATTTGAGAATTTTTTATCCAAATTATTCCATATAATTATTTTTTGCAAATTTTTCCAATAAAATTTCTTTGAAGCATTGTAATTAATTGAAAATAAAATATTATTTATTTTTATTAATTCATATTTATCTATCTTTGTCTGATTTCGAAGTATAAATTTCACATGTTTTGAGTTAAAAAATACGTATTCAGTCCAGAGATATAGCGTGACAAAGTTGCAGAGTTTCAGATCCTGGTGTGGCCGGGAAAATAATCAAAAGTAACAATGGCGTTAGGATTAAGGTTGTACCTTCCCATGCTGACTCTTATTAGCCTTGAATCAGTATTTATTAGTAGTAAGAATTCAATGAAGATATTCAATTTTATTATTTCTTTGAATATTATGTTTCTTTCCATATTTTACTATTATCTCATAGAAGTAATCTGTGTAATATAAAATAAATCTAATCCACTAATCTGTGTAATATAAAATAAAATAAAAAAACTGCACAAATGAATTACATTTCTCAGTAATCTATACGTTAATTGTCAAAACTTCGCAAAAATTATTAGGAGCAAAAAGGATTTTGCAATCCTCTTTGATTAAGAGAATGTATTTAATAAGAGATGGCGAACTGAATTTTATTTTAATTTCGTGCTCAAGAAAATTCGAAAAAGAGAAATTGACTGAACTAAAATGCGAATTCAAATTTGAGTTTTAATATTATTCTTATTCTTGTTTAATATTGGATAAATAACAATATTGTAAAACACGAAAAATAGAACTTCATCAGACGAGTGCGAAATTTGAATCGGATTTAAAGCCTGTCATTTAATTCTCACCAGAAAATTCAAAATATTCTATCCTAATAATTCGAATGATTCTTCATGATTATCGAAGAAGTCACTTTGACTTCGGTCCTCATGTCTAATTATTTTGGAAGGTATAAATTTACTTTAATGCGCAGCTCGAAATGAAGTACAATTATAATTGTA
>NW_017259263.1:61498-77897 GCF_001594045.1 Atta colombica | reverse complement strand
TGTGTGTGTGTGTGTGTGTGTGTGTGTGTGTGTGTGTGTGTGTGTGTGTGTGTGTGTGTGTACATACGCGTACCTTCAATGCTTCGTCAAACTCACATTCCGAATCGATTGGCACTCTGTCCCCATCATCGTCGATGTAGAAGATGCGTCTGTTTTTCGGCACTCCAAACTGCTTCCACTACAGATTTGAAAATCAGCGTCATGCGTCATTCACTAATTATATACAGGGTATTCCAAAAAAGGTATATAATTCAGTAACGGAGAGACTTATATCGATTGATTGCTACATATTTTCCAGATTATGACATGCACAAAACTTGAACTTTTTATAAACGTTACTTTAAATAACGGACAAGTATTTTGACGAGTGGCGCTTTAAAATTTATGCCTATATACAAAGCTTCCGTAATCCATACTCTGTATACGCGCGACACAAGGAGACCAAAGAAAACATACTCACCAGCTGCATCCGCATAGCTTGCAAGTCATAATTGGGCAAACGCGGAAAGTTGACAATAGCTTCGTAATCCCAAAGGCTGAAGCCCTCCTTCAACAGGAAACAGAAATATTCCTGATCGGGGTCATTCGACAATTTCTTTGTCGTCGATGACGTCGACATGATTGTTGTCGATAGCAATAACGCACTATTTCTAATGATTCCTCGGACTTTGGATTTGCGCAAGATGGAGCCGCTCCACCGCTCGGAATCTGCGCGAATCTGTAGCCGCGATGTTTGACACCATTTGACACTGTCCGACGTCCGGACGTCAATCGGACGTCGTTTCTCCAAGTTTCTTTCTTCAACAACGGTCCGTAACGACAAGACACGTAATGATTTCGTAATGTAGACGACACGTAATATGTTACGGAAACGGTCAATAGCAACGAGAGAAGCGTACAACAAACAGTCTAATGCAGCTTATACAGCAGCGTTCTGCGTTCATCCAGTGTTGACGAAACAGAGCCGAGTCAGCCGAGAACGCCGAGAACTGCCGAACTGCCGAAAGCTATTTCGCGATCATGCGCAAGCGGGGACGAGTAGACGTTAATCCCTTCCCCGTTGCAATTTGCACTTTCAAATATCCGGGACTGTCTGGAGCTCGGAATGGCTGGGAATGGCTCGGATCCGGGATCGAGCTCGAAAACCATTTTCCTTTGTTCCCGTTTATTCCTCTTTATTTCGCACTTGAAACTGGTTCAACATTAGACTGATTAGACGAGTCACGCGAACCGATCGCAAGTTTGCTATGACAATTTGAAGCGTTAATGGAAAAATGCAAGCTCCAGATTGGCTGTCGCAACAATCTTGCGGATCGGCTTGCGTCATTTAATGTAAAACCAGTTTAACGCGCAACATATTTGAAGATAGACACTTTATAAAATAAACAATTTATTAATAAAATAATAATACATTTATCTATAACTTGCATCTGTCTTTTTACGCTAGCTTTTGATTAGTAAGAGTGAAAATAATATATCTCGTGTAATTCGTGTACAATTTATAAGTAGACGGACGTTGCAAGGTATAAGATTATAATTTCAATTATGCGATTAAGTTTAATTCAATCGACAAATAATTCTCTACTTCCCGGGGTATAGATATAATATAATGCACACAATCATGCTACAAATTCGCTATACGCCAATAGTCTATTTGTACGCAGGTTGTCTTTTCATTAGTGTTCTCTGCTTATACGTTTAATGTATTCGTGTAATAATATATGTCATAGACCGATATCCATAGTCAGATCTTATATTCAAGACAGTCTTAAATACAGTCTTAAAAAGTCACGAACTAATCAGAGGATCATATTAGTGTCTTAAAACATTACTTAAAACGATCTTGAAATAAGAACAGACTGAATACTGGCCATAGTGTCAGCATAAGACTAGAAACATATAACATATTCATGCTTTAACTTATCATCACACTTATCAGCTAAAGTACATTAATCGCTTAATAATGTACTAGATAGCGGGAAAAGGAAGAATTCTTTATACCACTTAGAGATCTTATGTCACATGCCTGTATTGTTAGCGTAAACGGCGGATAGAGAAGGATTTTGTAATAGCTACAACGCAAAACGGGGAGAGCCGGTACACCACACGATATACCTCCCATTAGTTCTCTGCATTTAAATCCTCGCATTAAATAGACATTTAACATTTTCGTTAAAATAAATAGTAGCTTTGCATTTGATTGACTTAAGATTAATAGCGATTAGATTCCTTTTACATGACTAATAATGATCATTATCAATAGAAAAATAAAATATATTGTCTTTTTAAGCCAACAAATGTTACGCGTGTGTATATGTGTCTGTACGTGTACGTGTGTGTTTGTATATATCTATCGGCAACTGTCGAAAGAGAACAGTTTTTTCGCAGCAAGCACATTTCCGTAATTATAATTCGTAAAGAAACGCTGCATTTCTGGGGATGGAAAACTTGACAACTTAATTTGTATATTTGCACGGCTCATGCTATTGACTTTCTTGTATCACATAAAGCAGAAGATAATTTGGGACTGTTACTTTAGATTAGAATAAACAAAATGCACAATAATATACTTTATATCGCTTTATATACTTTCAAATAATTTTCTCTTCAGTCCGAATGAAACTACTTAGTATTATTACTTAGCACATTACAAGCAATCGTAAAATAATTAATAAGAAGCTTGAAATTTCTAATTAATTTTTTTTTTGGAAGAGAAACTTTTATAACATGATTCCAATAAAACATATCGTTATTTATAAACGAGCTTGCCAGAAATTAGTTATCTTATTTAATCTATCTAGAAATAGTACAACACAAACTTAAACCATATTGTTTGTCACAATCTCATTGCAATTTTAAAAGAAAATATTTGCAATGATAAAAATCCGACGTATAGCATTCTATTCCCCATGTGTGTAAAACGGATACGTTCTACACTGTTTAGTGTAGTATTTATGCTTGTATACCCTAAGACAGATGTATAAGAGTTAAGATTTTGTGAAATATAATCGTGTAATTATACAATAATATTGTATATAACTTTCCATATATATCCGACCAATACTAAACAGATTCGAATAATCGTGGACCGTCCTAAATTAACAATCATAATTCTTTTTTTTTTCAAGGGAGTATAATTTCGGACGATAGACTTTGGTATACCATTGCTCAAGCAGCACGCATATCCGATGATCGCGCGCGCGATCGTATATATATATCTGTCAAGTGTTCACCAGATATTCGAGCTGTATGTGCAACCGGGTGTCGAGTTATAGAAAAATAATTGCGACAATCGTGCGGCAACTGCTCCTACTATGAAAGTACAAACTAGTATGTCGCGATATTAGAAAACTGGGTGTTCTCGCATAGACACGGTTTTGATCGATAATTCACTCCTCATCAGATTCCGTTTCTTCCGCTCATAAAATCGTAAAAAAAAAAAAAAACAATGACTGCGTTCAGCAGAGAAAGTTGTTTAGGGAGCACTTCGC
Organism: Atta colombica; assembly: GCF_001594045.1. NCBI lineage: Eukaryota > Metazoa > Arthropoda > Insecta > Hymenoptera > Formicidae > Atta > Atta colombica. The sequence goes on along the minus strand of NW_017259263.1, from coordinate 74,406 downwards.
ATTAATTGAATTATATTTTTATATTTTGAGTTGAGGTAGAACCATTTCTCTAGATCTAAAAATATAATCCAATTAATACAAAGTGTTTATTAAGCTGCTTTTTCTGTTTTTGTTGAACGCAGCCAAATATAACATTTCACAAAATTGACGTCGCCTTCATGTGTGTTATTGGAAAAAAGACGATATAAATTCTATCATCTTCTTTTACAATATATTTCTTGTAATATAACTTAAAAAACTGGTGTTTTTTAGGGTTGAACTTCCTTGAAGAAGCACCATCGGCATTTCGTAAGATCAATTCGACGATGTGATCCAATTCGACAAATCGCAGGTATTAAATCCATCTGCATAAAACGCGCACTTATTGATTCGTTTTTGTCGTGCTCCAATTTCATTTACTATATAAACGTTTCTGTTCTTTTACTTCCAGAACGAAAAATGACATCGGTCGTTTTGGTACCGTTTGGTTCGGTCGAACCGAAGTCTCTTCTTTCTCTTCCAGTCATCAAAACATGTCGCTTCTCTTTTTCTCTCTTTCTCATCGCGCCATATATAAATATTAAAGTTGTATACACTCAATATAATAGATAAACGTTTTCGATATGATATATTAACAGTGAGCTAAGCACCGGGAAAGATTTTTTCAGATCGCGCGCGTACGGTTTTTATTTTTTCTACTTTATTGAAACTATATGTGGTCCTCTTCTTTGTTGCTCTGCGTCGCTGGCGTCGCCGGAGTAGGATCGTCATGGAACATCGGGTTCTTCACTTCCATCTCGCCCGTCTTTAACAAAATATCGAAAGCTACTCTTAAGATAATATTCAAAATTGGGACAAACATTTAAGATTCTGAGTTCTGAGACAGAAATTATGATTTCTATACGATACTCACAGATGCAAGTCCTGGGCATTCGTAAACGGTATAGTCACCCTCTTCATTCTCTTCATCGCTCTCCGCTTCCGAAAGAGAACCCGGATCCCTCGTTGCAGAAGTACGACTGCAGCAGATATTTGTTAAACATTACTTTCAAAATAATATTCCCCTATTTCTAAGATTTTTATGAAATGATGGATATCATCGAGAGATATATGTTTATTTTTTAGCAATTATATTAAATATTATAGATTATCTTAAGAATGACTACATCTAAATTAAACTCACTTTTCCATGGCAATAATTTGTTGTTTCTGATGTTGAAAATGATACATCTGAGCAGACTGGGCGAGCCTTTGATCACCGGAAGGCGATACATCTTTATTCGGTCCCGTCACACCGTAAGCAGGATACTCTATGTCCGCCGCAGCTTTCGCGCCGCGTTGTAATCTGAAAAATATAATCCCGCAAAAAGAAAATGAAACGCGTGATGTTGTAAAGCAAGCTAAGCGATGAATTATTGTAATCAGCATTACCTGCACCACGTTAAACTAATCAATACTAAAGCAAACATCGCAGCTGCACTGCAACCGGCCACAATGGCTGAAAATACATACGAAATATCACGTTGAATCGCATTAATTGACAAAATCTGATAATTCTTTTACAATCAACAAATTCTTATTTCGTTTTAGTTGCTTACCAATAAAATAAATGTCATTATTGAAGTCCTGATTTATGGGCACGCTCACCGGACGACGTCCCGCAAGTCTATCCGGTTCCGGCACGTCGAAACTTGCGGTTAAATCCGTCTCCTGCTTGATATTCCGCATGTCATCTTCATGTTTTACTAATGTTCGCTCTTTATTTGCAGTTTTCTCCTCCTTCAAAGTCATCCTTGAATTGTCTTGCCAATCTATATCATCTATGAGTTGCACAAAAAAGGAAAGGTGTAATGCCATTTATAGTTTTTAAGAAAAAACAAAGAATAAAGACAGTTGACAGGAACTGTACTTGTCAACAGGTCAAAGTGATTTAAAAAGGAAGAGTTTAAAAAAAGAATGGATTAAATATAAAGCAAAGTAATTATTGATGCTTGTATAGTCTGACGTAATTTAAGACTCCCTTCCAAGACTCTTAATAATAATGTTAATGTGTAAAGGATAATGTTCTCAAATTCGATTTCGTTTCGAAAAAAAATTATCGTGTAAGAAAAATTAATTGTAAATAAAAAATGAAATAATAATGAAATAAAAATGAATAATAATGAAATAATTTGAATACATCAGAAATCTTGAGATTTTTTAAAAGAAAAAAATAAGAAAATGTATTTAAAAAATAATATTTTTTTTAAAGTTGATATTTCTTTCATATTGAATACACATAAAAAAAGTTAAATAATTTCTTACTTATTTTTCGTTTTGCTCAATTATTATATATTTTTTAAAATTAAAATATCAAAAAGTTCTTGTCTAATTTTTCAAAGAAATATGGAATATTGTATGTTGATAGATAAAAATTTAATAAATCTTGTATCCTTTTTAGAGTTATGGGCATCAAAATTAAAAGCATTACTCTAAAGAATCCCAATGAAATCAATGGAACAAAGGAATATTCACCTGATGAAAATGATTCCTCGCCGTAATATCTGGGATCATTCGGTTTCACCGCAAACGGATGCTTCTCCTTGAAATTCGAGTCATCGAATTTATACGTGAATTCTGGTTCGGTCGCTTCCGATGCAGCTGCCGTTGCTGAACGTATAAGTGCTGCTTCCATTCCGCCCTCATGATGGAACGTTTCAATTTCGTCTATGTACTTTTTTTGGAAAGAGTCTAATGTGGACTCCATTGGATCTCTGTTCACATCGAAAATTTTCCCGTACCCGAGATTTTTGGAGAAATGGCCATCGTTTTCATTCGGCTGTTTCTCTTCGGAATAAATCGGACGCTTGCGATCTAGATTGAAATAAGATGAAAGGTACTCCGGTTCCGTAATTTGATTCTGACGATAAAAATGCGTCAACCATTCTAAGAAATCCTTTCTATCGGACAGAAGTTTTAAAAGGACTTCGCGCTCCTCCTGATGGTCCAGCAGACTGTTGTGTTTCTTGTACATTGACGACAAGAACGTAGGCAGGTGCGACCGATGAAGACGCTGCTGAAGACGATGCGCCTCCAGATAACGGGCTAACTTCAGTGCAACATCCTCTGACGTTTCCGGAAGCGCATCTATGTAATGTCAGTTTGAGAAAATAGAAAGTGTATATTTCCGCATTCATCGATTCATACAATCTTCTAATTATCAGCTTTATTTCATAATACGTCAAATTTTAATTCTAACATAAAACTCGCCTTCGGTATCAAATGAGAGATGAAAGTTTTAATATATTAACAAATTAGCTTTAATCCAATAAATATTATGAACTAAAACGTGAATAGCGAAGGTTAAATTGAAGTATGTAACTTGAAATTATTATCACCGAGTTTCCTACCGCTTTTGTTATATATGTAATCGGGTTTCCTGTAGCCAACGATACGCTGGTATTCTACGATAACACTGCTCCAGTATAATCATTCGTAGGCTAGTTAAATCTTTTTAAGTATGTTTGTGTGTTACGTATACATAAAATTTTACGCTTTATATAAATCATATTATATGTCAATTGATCATAAGAATTGGAGCAAACTGTAATCGCATCACAAACAATCGCGCAATTTACTCTTGACCTTCAAATCTTAATTACGCTTCGAGGACAGAAAATACTATAAACGATCAACGGATTATCCGTTCATTATTCTCGTTTATGCAATGTATCATAAGAGGATGGAATCTTTCGATATTGTTGTATAATACGAATTATATAATACGTTTTTTGTACTACATATGTTCGAGAAATTTGAATTGTACTAAATTTTTATTTAAAAGGATCGAAAAGAAGTAAGATTCTAAAATCATCTCATATTATTTCGAATAATATTTCTCGATGGTAAAAAAAATATTCTTAATGATAAAGGGGTCACAAGACGATGATAGTTTATCATAAAAATGATAATAGTTGTTTTTATTTTGTTTCTTTAAACTTATGAATTGATACTGTTATAGAAACAATTTTTTAGATATATATGCTGTTTAAAAAACCTAGATCATCTTAATACCGTTAAAACATTCTTTGCTCCTTAACATATTTTTTTCTTTGCGAATTGATTAAGTAAATATATTTTTATTGTGCGAAACAATCGATTATATTTTAACATTTAATTAATCAATTCTTACTAATTAAAAATAAAATATGACATATTTTCAAAGAGTTACAAGTGGGTCTTCTTTGTGTCATTCCCCCTGGAAACGTTGCCTCCTAAGGCCGTAGACTCTATCTTACTCACCCCGATAAAAGCTGAGCTCGCCAGTGGACCAGCTCAACAGGAGCGGCATTAACGTCAGCCAAGTGCAGCCCCGTTGAAGGAGCATCCTCTCGTCGTCGTCGTCACTGCTGTTGGTCGGCTGCTGAGGGCCCTGCACAGGTCTTATCGTTTCTCTATTCGCGTCTCCATATGCGAGAGAGCACGTCACTTCATTCAGGGCGGACAGCGAGCTTGCGCGATTAGTGCGGCTTCGCAATCAATAACGACCACCACACCGACTTTCACCCTCCCACACCAGTTTCGTCTTGTTCCGACGTTGCGCGAGTACTCTGCACCGCGTTCCTCGAGGACGCGCTTTTCCTCCTCTTCCGCCTCCTCTTTCTCCTTCTATTGTCGTATATTGCGCCGGCGATTAACATGGACGCATTAGGTGTCATTAAGCAGCTGCCATGTATCCCCACTACTCTGCACACCCGCATCCGCACATGTGAGGATTTGTTCCGTTTACAAGATTGCTGTGGTTCCGATTCATTTTGCCCGGACGTTCACCCTTTAATTCATCCATTGAATATCGGTAGAATAGAAACGTTTCTCTGAGTTCATATACTTGGTAACGCAAAGTTTGTTAACTGTATATTTCAATGATGCTGATGGACCTGTTATGCTCCAGAACTATTGAAAGTAAAAAATATTGTCAAATATTAATGATAAGGACGAGGCATTTTTTAAATTTATATTTTGGATTTAAATGTAATAAGGAAATGATACGTGCCTATGTCGTTCTTAAAACACAACGTTTCATTTCGTAACAATTATTTATTTAATCGAGATACAGATAATCGAAATAAAAATCATCACATCAGTCCTTAATGTTTTTGATAAGGTCTCATCCTTTTGATTCCTTTGATTGTGTTTTTAAATTATATCAATTCACTATTTATTTACAGATAGTCGTAATCTTTAATCACATCGATGAACTAACATCTAATTAACATATCACATAAATGATGATTCGACATCTTATATCCAAAGAATGCCAAAATTCTCATATTTTTATATTCTCTGCTTTTATCAATTTGATTATTCATCATAATTGTAAACAAAATAATAAGGCGGTACAAAAAAATCAATTTAGTTATAAATTTAACTATGCCAAATCGATAATCACACCGCCTTAATTATTGTCCAACAGAGACTCGTCCGTTACGAGCAATCGAATCGGCTTGCGTTTTTCCTCTATATTTTGCTTTCGCCTGCGATTTATTACGCCGTCGGAAGCATCCATCATTCGTAATATTTGTGTTTGGTCCGAGCAGTCCACTGGTGCAACCGAGATATCCCGTACTGCTCTAAACTTGCCACAATTGTTCAAATGCTCGTTTTCTAAGCGGAAGAAGTTCCACACGAAACGTCTATCAAGAAAACATATAAATTACGCGATGACCCAGTTTTTTTAATCATCGTAATAATAATAATAATAATAATATATATGTATATATTATTACATATAATATATACATATAATATATACAATATATAATATGTATTGCAGAGTTTGTAATATATATTTACAAAAACTTCATATAAAATTCACTATGAACGCCCTGAAAATTTTTCTCATAATTTTTAAACGAATTGGAACATTTTTCAGAAATACTCAGAAATATGTGAAAAGTTTACATCTTCTCTCAGAATTTTTCATACAACTGAATTCTGAAATATTCTGAAATTTCTCATTCCATAAAAAATATTTTCAAAATTTTTTCAGATTTTTATAACATTTCATCAGAAATTGTACTTATTAAAAAAATCTTAGAAATCTTATGATATTTCATAATTAACATATACGAAAAATTCTGAAAAAAGAAATAGATTCTCTGACAAATGTTCCAATTCGTATAAGAAATGTGAGAAAGTTATAAAATTATATAGAAATTCTGAAAAATTATAAAGAGATTCTGAAAAAATTATATAAAAAATTCTGAAAAAAATGTTTACCAGGGCGTGCAAACAATTGCATAATGAAACGTCGTGCATTCAATCAAACAATATTGTACAGTAAAAAAAATGTAATAGTATTTTTGAAATTAAACAATAAACAAAAAATATATATAATATATAAACATAAGTAAAAAATTAAAATAAAGAGACAAATTTACAACGTATCAGATTGTGATCATGGGTCTCCACTAATCCAGCATTGTTATCGTTCTCGTTTACACTATCCATCAGATGGATTACTTCATCGCGTCTGGGCCCTATGGAGATATCACGCACCGCTCGGAACTTGCCTACGTTGTATAGATGCTCGTTCTCCAGTCGAAAGTAATTCCACACGAACCTTCTAGCGACTTATTAGTAAGGCACATTGATAAGCGATTAGATTAGTCAGTCTATCGTCGATTAAGTCATTGCTTTTAACTTTTGACAATCAATTATTTCGTTGCAAACGACATTATCGTAGGATTACTGAAGATAATTTTGAGCGCGAATAATTGATTCTTAATTACATGTTAATAATTACAATTTAAATTTAAAAATAACTTTTTTCTTTAATTTATTAATTTAATTTTTTATTTATAAATTGTGGGAATAAAGTTTAAACAATTCATTTTCAAGTTCATATATAATGTTTTTGAGTTTTGCTTTTAAAGTGTTAAGACATTTAAGAATTATGTGCGTATAAAGTGCGTGCAAATCATAAACTTAAATATTAACATTTTATTAAGCATAATAAAACAACGATAAAAATCGACGATTTGCAATGATTGAGCTAGTACAACTATTTTTCAATCTTAATATATTCTCTACGTGCATTCAATATTAAAATACGAATAAAAACATATATTTACCTGAAAACTTCTAACGGGGCAACTATAGAAACCATAAGATCCGCGTGAATATAACCCATTTCTGTTAGAGACAAAGAAAATGCCCATCCAAATCGCAAGATAAAATCTTCAACCATTGCAAAGTAGTAATAATACTGTAAAATAGAAATGCAGAATGAGCTGTGATGAATTATTAATTAAATAAACAGTTAATACGTTGGTTGTCATTAATATTATTAATATCTGTGCGTATAATATAATAGAATTTAATATGGAAAAAACATACAGGTGATGAATAAACTATCTCTTCTCTGAGAAACTTATTTTCTCCAGCATTGCTATCGAAAAGACCCCAATCCAATTTTACATCCCAAGTATACGTAAAACAGGAACTCACTACACTGACTGTCAGCCATAAGTAAAAGTAGGGATTCTCAGTAGACAGTGCGTAATATTCTATTTAATAGTACAACTAATTGAGTTAAAAAATAGACAATACTTAATTCATTATCTAAGCGAAGTACTTACTCTTATTTGTTAAATGCAAATAAGCGAAAATAACCACAAAGAAGCTTGTTGCATACTTGACCGCATTTAAGAGATGTGGAAAGATCTCTTTCGTATCTCGATAACGTCTGAGACATTGTGCAAATCGAAACCACGCCGGTAAACACACCACAAACGGTCTCATCGATAGTTCACGCACTATACAGGTGTCTGTATCTATTCAAAAAAGAGAAATATGGATGCATTAGATATTGAATATCGATTAGAGATATAAATACAAATATAAAATAAAGAGGAGGAAATTCATAGTATGAAAAAATTATGTACAATAACTAGTGTAGCATAAATTCGTCGCATCTATATAATTAATTACTGACCTGTAACGTCGGTCCAAGAAGAATTCTGAATATAGAAACAGACAAAATATTGAAAATCTAGAAAGACCGTATGAAGAGAATTGAGTTGATCAGCGAGCCAAAAATCCGCGAATCCCACATAAAAGAATGGTGCGCAAAAGACACGACCTAGAACGCGCAGCGTCCAAAATCTTGCCTCGTATCGTAAAGTCTTGGTAGGATTGAATAAAAATAGTGCCAATAGTACATAAAACAGCAACTATAAAAAACTACAATTAATTCCTTGAGAATTGTTTACACTATGAAGAATTAATTATTCGTCATTTAAAATTTTTCACAATACTCTTAAAATAAATATTTTAGAGATGACACACATTTATATAGAAATATACGTGATCTTACTGGTTGAACAAACGGTGGTATACCCAACGTATCGCTATATAGAAAACCCAAAATAGACATGGACCAAACTAGACCGAGTATGGTTGCCATTTCAATGATATGCTGAAATTACAATAATGAATTTCACGACATCAATAATCTATTTTTAATTATAAGATGTTAATTTACAAAATAATTTCAATTAAAATTAATATATAAGATAAAAGTGAACAAAGCACGACAAACATCATAGTTAGTAATAAGTTAAGTAATAATTTACTAGTTAGTAATAATTTAAATTTTGTTTATGTTTAGTTATGAGAAGACATATATTTATTAATAATATAAGAACTATTTAAAATTCTGTACAACTAATTGATAAATCCTATTTTAAAATTAATATTATCTTTTTTACTATAACTGTAATCTAAAATATTGATTTTATCTGTCATAAAACCTGTTCTGACAAATGATTGCGTGGATCAAGTTCGAATATCAGCACATGGTTTACGCCAGAAGATCTCCAGCCATAAACATTGATTCCCATCAAAAAAAGGAATTCTATCATAAGAAGTGGCCCACGATAAATTCGACATAATACCTTCCAGTTTTCCTTCTTTTTATATCGCATAGCTGAAAAATTAAAGTCAATGTAATGCAAATAAAAGGGAAAAAATTTTCATTCTTACCGGATAATATCACAGCAATAAAAAGTATGACAAAAGCACCGGAAAAAAGACCGACTTTAAATGTAATCCAAGGAGAGAGCTGTTCTCCGAGTGGAGGTACTCTGAGCCGTTTCATGGCTCTTTGACGATCGCCATGTTCCAGATCTCGAGTGACTACAGCCTCGGTCTCTGCAATCAATCTATCTATATCCTTCCGTGTATGGAAAATCGCCGTATCAACATGTTCTGCACGCCATTTGCTACCAAAGTCTACATTCAAAAGCTACAAAATATCATTACTTTATACATATCTCTTCATATATCTTACTTACTTACTTGTGTTTCTCAAACATACACAAATTCATAATTTTTTTTTATTCTGCATTTAAATTAATTGTATACATAAATTGCAAACATAAAGTTAAATAAATCTACATACTTTGTCATGTTTCTTCAAAATTTTTCGGAATCCAGTAAAATTCAAGTCTTGGTAATTTTGAAGTAGAATAAGAAAAAGATAGAATTCAGAAAAGGCTAATTTTAACTCTTGAAGTTTGCGTGCCGATACTGGCTTTTTGTGAAGGATGTGACTGCGATAGCGTGCCTTACGACTTTGGGCATCCTCAGAAACTGATAAAATCTCACTTAGTTCGTTGTTAAGTGTGGCAAATCTACGTGTAGCTTCTGCTAATTTTTCTGAAAACAGAACATGCTTTTCATTTTGTACTTAAATAGCTATTATGTTAGATAAAAGTATTTCAAATGTCAATTGATCTTACCAGAATAGAAGGTATTTATTTTTGTCAGTTCCTTATCACAATAATGGAAAAACTTCTCATCAAACTTGCTGTAGAAGCTATCTAAAACATATGGTTCGCTTACATCTGCGGATGGAGCCTGCTCTACTGCAGCATATAGCAGAGCCTTCATTTCCTGTGTATAATTACATGACATAAAGTATTATGTAAATTTCTTGCAATTAGTTGATACAAATAAATCTTAAAGTACAGGAAAAGAGAAAAGTAAAATAAAGATTGCAATCGCTTAAATAACAAAAATAATTAATATTGTATATAAAAAATATACAAAAGATACATGTACAAAAATAAAATGGAATGTAAAAGAAAAATATATATATAGAATTTTTAATATTGAAAGCACACCTCATAGTTGATATACTGTTTTCTCCATTCTGGTGTGATGTGAGCGCTTAAATGTTCCGCGAATTTCATGGTGAGGAAGAAAAGGTAGAAGAGGAAGAAGAAGACGTCGTGTCAACGATTACACGACGAATCTACGTAAACAGGATACTTGAATTGACATATACTCATCAAGATCGTATTGAATTATTTTTAAAGCCCTAGATTCGTCAGGCAACGCATATTTCGCAGATATTGTGTACTTGTAGGTTATGTCGCGTCATAACCTATTTCGCGTGATTTCTTTACAAAACTGGCGCAATAACCGAGACTTTTTCGCAGCGTTGTTATAAGATATTACAAATTATTTTTATATACACCGTTGTGTTCTGTATTTAAAAATGAAGAAAATTTCTTGTGAAGGTTACGACACATAGTAAACAATTTGTGATTCACGTGTATCATATATTGTACATAAATTTTAAAATATTTTCTCTTGTTTTCATACAATACATTCAAGTATTTTGATGAGAAATATGCTGAGGAACGTAAACTGATTGTTAGATCATAAACGTAATTCTTTTAAGTGTAAATATGGTAAAGTTAATTGTACTAAGAGTGCGTTGCATAAAATTTACATCTTTACGATATGTAAGTATGATATGACGTCTATAAATTGAATTTATATATATTTAAAAGAATTTACATGATAATTTACATGATAATGAGATCTGTCTTCAGTTTTCAGCAAAACCAAAAGTTGTACTTAGTGATACAGTATTTACTTCAGTCTCTAATAATGAAATCAAATATAGGCATCATCCAGGTGTTGTTATTCCTAGAACACCAGTGTTTCCACAATGGGCAATAAAAGAAATACAAAGTATTTTAAAAGGTATAAATTATACACATTTAGTTCTTACATTTAAAATATTTATAGAATATTTTGTGATTAATTATTACTTTGTAATACTATGCTTTTAGAGAGACAAATAGTCTTGAAAAAAATTAAAGAGAATACAAAGAAATTAATACATCACTTGAATAAACGTCATCCACCATTAGAACAACATGAGTTACCAGCAAAATTTCAGAAAGTAGAAAAGCGTTTGAATATTAATAATCATGATAAAAAGATATCGATAGAGGATATAGATTTCCGTAAAGATAGAAAGTCCAGGATGATTTTGAAGCAAAATATTTATAACTGGCAACCAATACACTTCGATAAACTCACTTCCCTGATGTACCTGGTCGGCAGAGGCGTTCAGAATTATGCGGTTTTGCATAAAATTTTCAACGAAATTAAATTTCGCGACACGGATTTCAGACCTCAAACATTGTTTGACTTTGGTTCTGGTGTTGGCACAGTCATGTGGTAAATATAAAAGTGAACTATATTAGTATGTTGATGTAAAAAACCTAGAATATTTAATATAAGATTGATTAATATAACATTAAGGAATCTTTTTTTTTTTATTCTATAGGGCAGCTTCTGAGATCTGGTCAAAAACGTTAAAAGAATACTTTTGTGTTGAAGTATCGGAATTCATGATTGAATTGTCAGAAAGATTAGCGGAAGCTGCCGAGCCAAAGATCAAAGAAGTTTTTCATCGTCAATATTTTCCTATCTCGACGAATGTAAGAGTAATATGAAATATTATACACATTAAAGTTTTTGTTCAAAAAATATATAATTTGATATATCTCTGTTATTTTTAGCGAACATATGATATCGTAGTGAGCGCGTACACTTTGTTTGAATTACCGGGTATGGAATCACGTATTAATACAATATTAAACCTTTGGGCAAAGACTAACAACTACCTGATTATTGTAGAAGAAGGAACCAATGCAGGTTTCAAAGTAGGCATATTCAATATAATTTTACTTTCTATATATATTTTGTAAAATTCTCATCTTTGTTCCTTTTTTTTTGAAAGCTAGTAAATGAAGCACGAGATTTCGTTCTCAAATACGCAAATTCGAAACGTAGACAAGAAACGCAATTTGCTCATGTTTTCTCACCTGTAAGTATTTATTAGATAAGAAATCCGAACGTGATTGAGTGTAATGATATTGTTGAATGCATTGATTGTCTCTTAAATCTGTTATATTATTGTTGCGATTTAGTGTCCACATGATTTGAAGTGTCCAAGATTTGCCACCGATAATACTCCCTGTAATTTAAGTGTTCTTTATCACCCATTGCAATTTTTGGGCGGTCGACAACACAAATCAGAGCTATATTCTTATGTTGTGTTAAAGAAAAGTAAGTAAGGTTGAAAAATAAAATTAACAAAAATTGTTATTTAAATCACGTCTTATAAAAGATATGATAGAAATTATATAGTGGTACTAATTATTAAGTTTTATCGAGATGTGTATATCCTTTCCAATACAAAAATACAAAATATGTTTCTTTTTACAGGTAAACGTCCTGAGAATGATGAGCAATGGCCAAGGATCGTGCGAGCTATATTAAAACGTTCTAATCACACGATCTGTCGCATGTGCACCAACAGTGGAGAACTGAAAGAGGAGATATTTACAAAATACAAGCATGGAAAGTATGTATCTATTAAATTGTGTTTGAATATACAATTATATGAAATGTTTTTATTGTCAGGCATATGTACCGTTGTGCAAGAGAGAGTGAATGGGGCGATAGATTACCTTTGCATTATGAACAACAGCAAGAAAATTTAGAAGAAACTGAAACAGTTACTAAAATAGCTACTGAAAATAAGAATAAGGAAATTTAAATGAGGAAATAAAATTGTATTA
>NW_017259263.1:59131-61398 GCF_001594045.1 Atta colombica | reverse complement strand
TAAATAATAATCTACATATATTGTTATAATAAAGGAATAATTATATAATAATAATGTTCACATAAATATCAATTCAATAATATTAATTTAAATGACTTCGAGCCGTGCTGGATATTATTTGTATAATTTTTTCAATAAAATAATTTATTAATGTAATAATTATAAACGTTTCGACTTTTTAAACTTAATCATCTTCAGTGATCTTGTTTTAGTAAATTCTAATCAATAACCTAATGTTTTATATTTACAATCTTTCTTATACATATAAATCAAGGTTGTACTCTTTAGTCATTGTATCAAATTGAAAATCAAGGATTGAGTATTCATAGAAACATAATCAGCAAGTTTAATGTTTCAATTTGATACAATGATTGAGGAGCCATACAATCTTGAATTGGACAGTTCGAATGAATTTCAAGAGATCATTTGACAAAATATGAAAATAAGAATATTGCTATTTATACATTTGAAGACATATGATTTCCTCGGATTGATTTGAACGTTATATATATAAGAAAGACTGCGAATAAAACCTTAGATAATTAGAATTTATTAGAACAAGATCACTGAAGATGGCCAAGTTTAAAAGGTCGAAACGTTTATATTAATAAATTAATATAAACTTTTAAAGTTATTATATTAATAAATTATTATTTTATTAAAAAGTTCGCAAATATTCAGCGCGACTCGAATAGCCATTTAATATTATGAAATAATTCTAAATAATATACAGAATTCTTTTTTTTCCTAAGGTTTCAATTATTTTAAAGTAATATTTATATTTGCTATATTAAATTGTATATCGCCGAAATATTGTAGATCATCAAATTTTTATCAAAGTTTTCCTGTTTCAACATTAATTTAAGACTCGCTGATACATTATATTGAAGCTAAAGCATTCATTTTACGAGAAGCGTATATGATGAAGAGGGGCATTTAAAAGCAGACCGAAGACTAGTCCACGGCCAGTCCCGCTTGTACAACGAACGAGAAAATTTCTCCACAAGTGCAAGGTAAGGTAAATTCAAAGTTCGTAAAAGGAAGTGCGTAAAAGGAATTCTCCTTCATCAATTTTTTTTTTAAATTTTTTTCTTACGGTATACTTAGCAGAATGATTTTTAAGTAATGTATAGCTTTATTTATTTGTCCGATGTATGAAATATTTATTAATTTAATTTTTATAATCAATAAAATTTATTATTGTGTGAAAAGAATAAGTGTTATAAAGACATAAAAATATTATCGTCAAATTCCATTATTATATTTCAAATACTGGTAAAAAATTTTAAGTTATTAATTTAAAGATATCGACATTAAAAAATTTACATTTTTCTTTTTAAACCTTATACATGTAATATTGTAAAAGTAAAAGAAGATAATATGTGCATTATACCTTAATTGAACTTTGAAAAAATAATTGCAACTTTTAAATATAATTTTCAAATAAAATAAGTAAATTGAACTGTGTGCAAGTATTTATAATAATTCGAATCAGTGCGTTTTATATATTTCAATTAATCTTTAAAACAATTTGAAAAAAAAGAATCGCAATTAGATATAATTTACAAATAGCATATATGTATACAAATGTAAAAATTATAAATATGTAAAATAAATATAATTTATGTAAATTGTGTGTAATTTATGTAAAATGTAAATTGAAATATATGCAAATGTTTGTAATAATTCGAATCAGTGGATCGTACACGTTTGATGCATTCTCCGAATGTCAGCTTGAAAAGATGTCAGCTTGAATTCCAAAGTGGATGAAGTTGAAATAAGAATTCGAAAGCGATGATGAGTACCTTAAAAATAAAAGTGCTAAAATATGCTTCGATTACGCAACTTATGGGATAATAAGGGTGACGGCGCATTTGCGCAAGTAATGTGTCGATTCTTCCGTATGCAACTTTCTCTTACGAGAGTACAAGTGTTTCACTTTTCTCTCTGAAACTCGTTTATTGTACGCGTACTTGTGCGTATATTTGTATCAATGTGTGCGTATATCCGACCAGGAATACAAAATACCGATGTAAATACCGATTGCACGAACTTAATGTCTAATAAGTAGACTCAAAAAAAATTGAGAGAAAATATATTTCCTGAAATTTATACTTTTTATGAAACAAATCTGTTTATTACAATTATTGAGTATGTTTTTTTTTGCTTCTTTTATGTTATTTTTAACTCCATTTTTTCTTAAAGCTAATATCACTAAATAGAAAATGCACATGTTAATCTTACATAAATTCTGTGTATTTTTAGTG
>NW_017259263.1:48867-59031 GCF_001594045.1 Atta colombica | reverse complement strand
GTGTGTGTGTGTGTGTGTGTGTGTGTGTGTGTGTGTGTGTGTGTGTGTGTGTGTGTGTGTGTGTGTGTGTGTGTGTGTGTGTGTGTGTAATACATGTAATATAAAATAATATAATATATAATATAAAATTGAGAAAGAAAACTATAAAGAATATTTTGCATATTATTTTTATCTCCTTTTAATATTTATTATAATATTATGTTATGAATATTATATGTTACAGATTAGATTTCTAAAATGTTCGCCACAGCGATGCTACTGGCAATAATCGTACTGTTATTGCTATATTTAAGCTGTCAAAAACCAAAAGGATACCCACCAGGTAAAAGTCGAGTCTTGTTAAAAATCCTTTCATTCTTGTTATTTTATACAACAAATATTTTTTATTATCTTCAGGTCCAAGATGGTGGCCTATTCTGGGTTGTGCATTGGAAGTAGCACGTATCCGTCAAGAGACTGGATATCTCTTCAAGACTTGTTCGACACTTTGCAAGAAATACGGTCCTGTAGTGGGTCTGAAGATCGGCCAGGATCGCATCGTCATTATGAATGATCTAGAGAGCATACGAGCAATGCTGACTAACAAGAATTGTGACGGCAGACCAAACGGACCATTTTATAAAGCCAGAACTTGGGGTGTCATACTGGGTAAATTATCTGTTCAGAAAACAAATAAGATATATGTTGAATTTTGAGAGATAATTATATAATAACTTGTAATCAGGTCTCCTCGTAGTAGATGATAAACTATGGGTGGAACAACGACGTTTCGTCATACGACATTTGCGAGATTTTGGCTTTGGTCGTACTAGCATGCTCACAATCATCGAGGATGAGGCATTAAAGCTGGTAGAACATTTCAAGGAAATGCTTAAAAACCGCTATAATTATGAAACTGCTGATGCACGAAAAATGACAACGATAAATAATAACAATATTGGTCAGATATATAAATTGCAGAAAGATCCAAAAAACAAACTGAATGAATTGAAGCTATATGACGAATTTCATATATTCAAGGATAAAATCTCTAATCGTAAACCTCGTACAGTGGCAGACTTGTATATGAAAGCCGAAGCATATGCGGAAGTCAGAAAAGTCTCCCAATCTGCAGGAATGATCATATCGATGCACGACGCCTTTGGTGTAACTGTATTGAATACTCTTTGGAGGATGATGGCTGGTAGAAGGTTCACATCGATCATGTGGATTATTCCTATCCTTCCGCTAGTTAAGATCTAAAGAACATATAAAGAATTTATTATTAACGCTGATAATTTCTGTTTTTTACAGGTATGATGCTGGCGACAAGGAACTTACGCACTTACAACGAATCCTCACAAAGCTTTTGAATGAAATCGATATGATCGGCGCGCCTTTCGGTCACTTTCCATTGCTACGTTTTATCGCGCCGGAAATGTCCGGTTATAAAGCATTTGTAGAAACACATCAGGAACTTTGGGCATTTTTAAAAGTGAGTAGACATGTATTATTCGATGTATCATTAGATCATTTTACAAACAAGTGTCTGGATGTTCGAAGATAATTATCGAATAAGAATATAAAAGAGAGCTACGAGCCTAAAAACGAATACTTTTAATTTAGATAGTTAAAGCATATAAACAAAAACAGACATTTTGTCATTTTCAATGTAATAACAAAAAATCGATTATAAAATTTCTCTTAACAATAATTTAAATATATTATAATTTAAATATATATTAGGTGTACAATTTTGTTTCCGCCGTTTTCCTATAGATAGCTTTAGCGGTAAGTGGTGGTCGAAATAAATAGATCATAGACGTCATACAATAAACTTGGGCATCTGTCAACATAATCCCATAGAAACATTAGTCGATTTGTGTCTGCATCATAAAGTTATTCTCGATTGAAAATGTCATTTTAGGAGCTAAATTCTCGTCATTTGCGGGAGGTTTTAATTTTTTGCTTCAATATAAAGAACTCTGCGGTTGAGGCTCATCGAATGCTCTCAAATACTTATGGTGAGGCCGCTGTTAGTGAAAGAACGTGTCGTGAATGGTTTCAACGCTTCAAGAACAGTGATTTTGACGTCCAAGGTTATGCTCTGTGGGACCAGCTCGGCGTGGTGTATTATGAACTGTTAAAATCGACTGAAACAATCACAGGCGATCGGTATCGAATGCAATTGATGCGTTTGAGTCGAGCATTGAAAGACAAACGGCCGCAATACAACGAGAGATACGATAAAATGATTTTGCAGCATGACAATGCTCGATCCCATGTTGCGAAAGTGGTCAAGACATACTTGGAAACGTTGAAATGGGAAGTCCTACCCCACCCGCCGTATTCTCCAGACGTTGCTCCCTCTGACTATCACTTGTTTCGATCAATGGCACACGGCCTGGCTGACCAGCACTTCCGGTCTTATGAAGAAATAAAAAATTGGATCGATTCGTGGATAGCCTCAAAAGATGACCAGTTTTTTCGACGCGGGATTCGTACGCTACCCGAAAGATGGGAGGAAGTAGTAGCCAGCGATGGACAATACTTTGAATCATAAATATATAACCAGTTTTTTACAATAAAGCCTCGAATTTCGGAAAAAAAACGGCGGAAACAAAGTTGTACACCTAATATAAAAAAAATATAATGAATTAAACTGAGATCTAAAGTATTAAAAAATTATTAAATCATATAAAAATCTAATTAATTGCAACTATTGTATACAAAAAGTATTGATCCAACCAATATTAAATCGATTATAAATACGTGATATTCTTCAAAAGCATCTAATAAAAAATCGTATTTAATTCTAAGTATATCAATTATCATACAGGTAATGTATAATAATCTTAATTATTATAAGCAGAGAGAACGTAGTAAAAAATTGATAAAAAATTGATAAAAAATTTAGTGAAGCTATCGTGTGATAAAATTGAAAATAACACTTTTTGAGTTTTATCGCATGATTGATACAATTTTTTATCAATTTTTTACTACTTTCTCCGCTTGTAATACAGTCTGTCCGTAAGAGATGATCGACCTATATGAAAAATTTATTTATTAGCATTTAAATAATAATAATTATATTCTATAGAATTAACATTAAAATGCAATTAACATTAATAATGGTCCAGTCATTAATATTTATAATGGATTGGAAGAATACTTTCCTAAACTAAATTGATAGCGTAAGGCAAGGATCTCCAAATGCGTCGAATTTCGGCAGACAATTATTTTAAAGTGAGTGTCTGTCACACGAAGTTTTCTTTTGATAAATATATTTCTACTATAGCTAATAACACCAAAACATCGGGTATTTTCATTCGGATTCGCATCGGGTGACTGAGCGATGGTCAGTTTAGCGTCGTGATGTCATTTTGCTTTTTCCAATACTTGCTTCGATTTTGAAACATTACCTCTTGGAGAATCCAATCTTTATTTTTATTGATAAATCAACATTGAGCAAATTAGATCAGAGCCTTTTGATATGTTTTTAACATTTTTTCTGCGTTCAAGTTGTCTGTAAATAAAGGTAACCAAATTTTTCTGGTGAAAATATGGAACTTTATAAAATAATGACAATGTTTATGACGATTTTTTGAATTTTCAAACTTTATAAAAACGTGGATTGGATTTTAACACTTTCAGAATGCTTATAAAATACAGTATATTATTTCATGAAAGTTTCGTAATGCTAAAGTAACGCTTTCCAAAGGATGCTCAGTATACGCGCCTTAGAGAGTTCATTCAGACTTTTCAAACATTTAGCAAACGCTTTTCCCCGTGAAACAAGCATTTTTCTTCGTTCAACAAACGCTGTTCCAATGTGGCAAATTATTGAATCTTAGTAAATGTTTTGTAAGGCTTTTACGCAAACAGCTTAAAGTCCAAAAAACATTTTCCTCAATTCCATAACAAGCGTTTTTTCTCCGTTTAGCAAACATTCTTCTATTACTACCTTTTTTTTATAAAATGTCTCAGCAGGCTCAATACTTAAACTGAACATTTATGTAAACGTCAAATAAACATTCATAAAATTTCTTATTTTCAGAGAATGCTGCAGCGTTGCAATTTTCGTTTTACGAACATCTTACTGGCTGTTTCTAAATTTTCAACAAATTTTTGCAAACGCTCATGTAAACGTTAAACAAACATTCGTGAAACTTTTTATTTTTGTCAGAAAATGCCTTCCAAACGTTGCAGCGTTGCAATTTCCGCTTTATGAACGCTCTATTGACCGTTTGTGTTTCTCAACGAATTTCTGCAAACGCTTATGTAAACGATAAACAAATTTATGAAACTTCTCGTTAGGATTGCTCCAAGCATGCTTTATTGTGTGTTTAACGATTCGTTGGACAAGTTTATTAGTGGTGGTAGACCAGGATCGTTGGATAGAACGTGTCCAAAAAGATGTTTCGTCTGTAAAGACTCCAATCGCGATCTTTATTTTCTTTTGCTCAAGCGAATCGTGTTCTCACGTATTTTTCTATTAGCATTGGCCTCTTTATCATGCTGCGCCACTTTATGCCAAGATCAAGCAAGTTTTATAGTATTGCACGATATTTCTAAACTTTTTTTTTTAATATTGCCTGTCCTTGACGCAATGTACTATACTTTTCAAATAGGCTCACAACTCTTTTAATGTCTTTTTGATAAACACTGTGGCAAATCACGTTCTGGCAAATCATCCACCGTTTTTGTTTCAATATAATGTTGTATCTACTTTTCAATATAATGTTATATCTACTTTTGGATGAACGATTTTGATGTATTTAGCGGCAACGAGTTGAGACATTTTCGGTCCTTTTGGATGTGTACATAAAAATACAGTTTCAAAGCGCGATGCTTAAGTGACATTCATTTTGAAATACGCTCTTTCTATCAAAAATTAAACGATAACTGATACTACAATTAATAACGCATCATATACACACAACAAAGATGACACCTATCAACACAGAAAAGATTAGATACATTACTTTAAATATAATACGAAACCACTGCGGTCTGAATGTTAAGATGTTGAACTATTATATATATTTATTTAAATGAATTAATTTCAGAAATTATTGCTATAAGTGCCGATATGGTTGTCGGACTTTTAACATAAAAAAAGGTAGTAAATATATTTTTTACCGGCTACGAGTAATCGCGACCATTTTTTTTATCGGGCAGATTATAATTAAGATTATTATACATTACGATAAAACTTATTATATTATATGATAATTGATACACTTGGAATTAAATACGATTTTTTAGAAGAATTTTTGCGTTTTTGAAGAATTATCGCGTATTTTATAATTGATCTAATATTGATTGGACCAATACTTCTTGTATACAACAGTTGCGATTAATTAAGTTTTTATCAGTGACTTAATAATTTTTTAATACTTTAGACCTCAATTTATAATTTATTATATATTTTTTGAGAGATTTTATAACCAACTTTTTATTGGGAGTACAAATTAGTTCGGTCCATTCAAAAATGCATTTATTTCAAAACAAAATGAATGAACAGATCAAGTAAAGTATTGCTGCCTACTACTCTTTCCCATGTCTCAGGCAATTTTTGAATTCCATCTCGAAAAAATGACTCGTCTTTGGAGGCGATCCAATTTTGGAGCCAATTTTCGATTTCTGCGAAAGAAGTGAATCGGTGACTTGCCAAATCGTGCTGCATCCTTCGGAACAACCAGTAATCAGAAGGAGCAATGTCCGGAGAATACGGCGAGTACAGTAAAACATCCCATTTGAGCGTTTCCAAATATTTTTTTACTTTAGCGACGTGAGGCCGAGCATTGTCATGAAGAAGAATAACTTTATCGTATCTTTGCTCGTATTCCGGCCGTTTTTCTCGCAATTGCTCAAAAGAATCAATTGTAGCCGGTACCAATCGCCCGTAATGGAATCGCCAGGTTTCAGCAGCTCATAGTAAACAAGATCTTTTTGGTCCCATTAGATACAGAGCATGATTTTTGAACCATGAATGTTCGGCTGTGGTGTTGATGTCGATAGCAACGATTGACCGGGCTTAGCATAGTATTTTTTCTTCTTGGGATTGTTGTAGAATATTCACTTCTCATCTCCAGTCACAATCCGATGCAAAAAATCTTTTCTCTGTTGTCTTTGAATCAACTGTTCGCAAGTGAAAAATCCCCTTTCAATGTCTCTCGGTTTCAGTTCATAGGCACCCAATTTCCTTGTTTTTGAATCATTCCCATGGCTCTCAATCGTACAGAAACGGCTTGTTGAGTTATCCCCAATGATTCTGCAAGTTCCTCTTGCGTGATTCTGATCTTCTTCGAGTAATGCCTCTAATTTTTTGTCTTCGAATTTTTTTGGCTATTCAGAACGGCTCGTCTTCAACGCTGAAATCTCCATCCTTGAAACGTCGAAACCATTTTCTACATGATTTATCAGTTGGAGCAGTCACCATAAACTTCGACAAGCATTCGATGGGCTTCAGCCACATTTTTTTTCCAATTAAAACAGAAAATCAAAACCTCCCGCAAATGCTGCTTGGTTAACACAAAATTCGACATTTCAAACACAGTAAAAATCAAGATTTTTGTATGAAACTCAAAGCGATATAAACTGAATATTATTAGCAGATGTTTAACCTCTCTGAAAACACTAAAATCAGTTGTCACTATGAATCATTCACAACAGCTGGAATCATCTTTAGGGAAACGGACCGAACTAATTTGTACTTCCAATACATTGAAAATGATCGGGTACGAAACATTTGTTTTTGTTTATATGACTTAACTATCTAAATTAAAAATATTCGTTTTAGGTTTTTTTAAAAATACTTGTAGCTCTCTTTCATATTCTTATTTTATTTTCATTGAGCCTTTTGATATTATTTAATTAAACAATTTATTGAAAATTAATAATTCCTATTTTAGGAAGAATTGTATAATCATAAAAACACATTTTTATCAAACGCACCGCGAGATTTGATGGATGTCTACCTGACTGTGCTAAATTCGAAAAATTGTAGCGATACATTTTCTGGTACTTGAAAGCATACAATTTACAAATACATTATTATTACCACTAAATAATAGTTTTTTATATAATAATAAAATAATTTTAGAGTCCCAGTTATTAGCGATCTGTGTGGATCTCTTCATAGCGGGCTCCGAGACAACTTCGAAAGCACTCGGCTTCGGATTTTTAAATCTAATATTGAACCCGCAGGTTCAGAGGAAGGCCCATGAAGAAATAGATAAAGTTACTGGCCGTAACAGATTTCCCACATTGGCTGACAAACCAAAGTAAACATCATTGTAATCACTCTCGCATATCTATAACTGCGGAAGAATTAATCGCGAACAAGAATTATTTATCGAATAATTATATTCTTATTTTTTTAGAATGCCATATGTTGAAGCTATCGTGCTGGAGTCCATAAGAGTATTCGTTGGCCGCACTTTGAGTGTCCCACATAGAGCATTAAAAGATACTTTCATCGTCGGTCATAAGATACCAAAGGTAACATTGTAAAAGGTTTAACATTTTGTAAATTAATAAGATAAAAAGATACGAATGGTTATTATAAGTAATATATATAAAATATGTGCATATCGTCGTTTTCAGGACACAATGCTCGTTGCAAATTTCAATAGAATACTCATGGACGAATCCTGGAATGATCCGGAAGACTTTCGGCCAGAAAGATTCCTCGATAATAATGGCAATATCATTACGCCAGAAAAATATTTTCCTTTCGGCATCGGTATGTTTTCTCCTTCTTTATATACGAATCCTCTAACTTGACTATCTAAAATATCTCCATTGTTTTTAATACAAGAAAATGATACAAGAAAATACCAAATTGGTGAAAAGAAAATCGATTTTATTTTGCTTTATACACAGTTATTTATTTTAAAAAATTATTCATTTTGCATACATTTTTTTAAAACTATTACTATATTTTCTTTCCACCAATTGATTCATCTCATTATTCTGTTCAAAAAAATATTAAGATACGATTATTAAAAAATTAATAATTTATGAGTTATTTAATATTTTATGCCAGAATAAAAAATATGTATCTTGTAAACTATTGATTTTTTGATATCACTATCTTAATACTTTTATATTTAGAATAATTAGAGAAATTATATTATGAAAAAAAATCATATAATTTCATTTAAAAAAATGGAAATGACTTTGAAATTTCAAAAAATTTGACGTTGAGAAAAATTTTTTGGTCATCATAATATGTGCCCCTTTGAATCAAACAACTTTCTTCTTTTCTCATATCATTAAAAACAATGGAGATATTTTAGATAGTCAAGTTAGAGGAAACATTCCCGTGTGTGTGTGTGTGTGTGTGTGTGTGTGTGTGTGTGTGCGTGCGTGCGTGCGTGCGTGCGCGCGCGCGCGCGCGTGTGTGTGTGTATATATTTACTATAAAACTCGTATTAGATGGTAATTAAATTAGGTGGTAAACTTAAATTCTTGCCGCTCGCTATTAAAGGGTACTGGATCTAACCCTGGCCAGTTTCGACGAAGTCGTATGTCTTTTGTATTTTAGACATCGCTAAAAGTGATTCAGTCTTCACAGATTAGATTTCTCAACGCCAAAGAGATTTTCCAATCGATTGAAAATGAACCACAATAAGCTGTTTTTCCGATATGTGTTTCTTCACTACTTCGACCTCAAGAAAACCGCAGCTGAAGCGCATCGCCTATTATCCGAAGTATGATGATGAAACTTCATCGAAAAGAACATGTATAGTTTAGTTTGTACGTTTCCGAAACAATGATTTTGACGTGAGAGACAAAGAACATATTGGACAGCCGAAAAAATTTGAAGATGTCGAGCTGCAAGAATTGCTCGATGAAAATCCATCAGGTCAAACGTTTTTAAAGTTGTCGATAGCGTTAAATGTTACTCCAATGACCATCTCAAAACACTTGCATGCCATAAGAAAAATTCATAAGGAAAAGAGAGGTTATCACATGAGATGTCAGAAAATGCCATTTTGAATCATTTGTCTATCGCGTCTTCTTTGTTTGCTAGGCAAAGAAAAAGAAGTTTTTTGTGGCGCATCGTGACTGGCGATGAAAAATGGATTTATCTTGATAATCCCAAACGGAGAAAATTAGGGGTGAACTCTAGCCAACTTCAATGTCAAAGAAGAATATTTGCAGACCTAAGACCTTGCTCTGCATTTGATGGGAGAATGTGCTTTATTAGCTATTGAATCCAAATTAAACCATTATAGCTGATCGCTGTCAATAACAATTATGCCGATAAGTTGATCCAAAAAGGATCATCTATAGCCGACAATCGACACAAAGTCATTTTGTTACATGATAACATTCAACCGCATGTGTGAAAAGCGTGTGTGAAGCAGAACGTTTATTTTGTAACTGTTGGAAGTTTTCTTCGCTGATTGGATTATGCTTTTATATCAGAGGAATGGTCCAATCTCAGCAAAGAATCATAAAACGGTTGCAAAACTGTTATATGCTGCTGAACGCAGCCATTTCTACAACTTGAAAACGGGAAATTCTCCCGTATCCAATGTACTCTCCAGACTTGGCACATCAGATTACCATCTCTTCCAGTCGATGCGACGCGCACTTACGGACACTTCTCCAGTTGCGAAGAAATCTAAAAATGGATGGATGAATGGATCGCCTCGAAAGACACCGTGTTTCTACCGTCGTAGGATTATTTTGTTTCCGAAGAGAAAAAGTAGAAAATGGAGGAAATTACTTTGATTAAGGTATTCATTCATCTTCTCTTCGAAACAAATCAATTTTAGAGATGAAAAAACGGCAGGAATTAAGTTTATCATCCAATATATAAAATCTAAGCACAATCATAAGCTTAATCTTAAATGTGAATAATTTATGACTTATAGGTAAACACCATTGCATGGGAGAAACATTAGCTAAAAGCAACATTTTCATCATAATAGCCACGCTGCTACAGGCATTCAGCTTCTCGGTAGTACCCGGTGAGTCACGACCAACCACGCAAGACTTTGTGGATGGTGTCACGGCTGGTCCTAAACCGTACAGAGCATTAGTTTCTTTGAGAATGTAAACTTGACATTTGACCGAAGTATTATTTCTACAATGAATCTCGTCTCAAACTTGCCATTTTAAATAGTTATTAACAATAAGAGTATTCTTTTTTTCTTTCGAGTTCTT
>NW_017259263.1:31186-48767 GCF_001594045.1 Atta colombica | reverse complement strand
TATATATTAATTTTGATATACATATAATATTTGTCACAAAAATATATTTTTATTATTATTGTTATATAGGAGTATACAGACAGACATATGTACATATATAAAGAAAACTACACGAAATAAATAACTGTTCATACATTAGAAGAATATAGTCTTCGTATCACTGTTTGTTCATCAAACAAACATCTGAATCGATATCCTTGCGTCGCATGTTTGACAATAATAATAACAATGCGAATATTGAAGGACCATATTCATCTGAATCATAAGCTTTATATGCCAAGGATTCACACGTGATTGAATTAGTAGCGAACATCGAGAGCAGAGTCCGATTGAAACTTTTACGAAACTGAAAACAAACACTTATTATGTGTCAGTTCCGACTGAATAGCCATACAGCTCTTCATAAATATTAATTTTAATATATGTAATTATTGTTTCAATAATTAAATTATAATGTTTATGAAGAAGTACTTATGAAGAAGTACTTCTTTGGTCAAAATTGACACACAATCAAAATTTCGATTTTCGATTTCGGCCGAAATTTAATTATTATTTCAATAAATTATGATATTTGAAGAAAAAATATATAAGGGCATATATATATACGTATGGCCTTTATAGGATTCCTATTTTTTAATTTTGGTTCGGCTGAAATTGACATATAGCCGAGTGTTTCGGTTGTCAGCAAAAGTTTCGGTCGGACTCTAATCGAGAGCGAGTCGAGACGCGCAAACAGGTACAGGTCAGTTAAATTCCGAACTAAAATACAATCTTACAAAAAGCAAGAAACACTTACGCTATATAGTTCTAAACTCAACAGTAGCCATTGTATACACTTGTAAACCGGATATTCGCAAAAGTGTGAATATCAGAAGCAAATTTATTACATTACTATCTGATTTTTGCACTTTAACAGCGCCATGTATACTAAAAAAAAGCCGTTAAAATGCTCGACCGACTTAAAAGCCGGTTTTGATTATATTAAACATATTCATTAAAACATATTTTCTTTTTTGTAATGGACGGCATTGAATTAACTGATCCATTTAAATATATAACATGACAGCAAAATAAAAAAATATATAAATTATTAAGAAACATTTATAAAATAATCAGTCGCTTATGCTAACCATGCAGGTAGTACCGAAAGATCACTTGAGAATCTTCATCCTTTAATCAGCTAGGCTGATCTTCTATTATGTGAATCTAAGCAAAAAATTATATTTTTACAGCACAGGAGAGACTTAATATTATAATGAATCTATTATTAGAATTTTTTTTACCTCAGATAGAATGGCCCAGTTTTCACTTTCACTATGTATAGTTAAACGAAGTACCAAAACCTTACCCAATTTTCGATCTATGGTCCCTTCGGCAACACCAAGTACATCAAACTTACCTATTTCATACACAATATACTTTTTAACAATTTCTCGAATTATTAAATTATAAGATACATATTATAAAATTTTTTACCTATAATAACATAACCGTCCTCCGTCACATCGTTGCTATTTCTATCTAATAACGGAGACATCTCGGCTAATACTTCCACGGTCGTATTGTAAAATCTATCAGAAGGATGTTCAGGATTTCCGCTCCTGAATAAGTACCTACACACAAAACAATAAAATAGTTATTTTTCAAAATAAAATGTTCAATCGTACTACTTGCAACTTACTTTTTTATAAAAATAGGATGCGAAAATTTAAACTTTAAATGGTCTCCTGGCTGAGGTAGCAAGCCCCAAAAGAATGACTCGCCCTTGTATGCTTTTTGCAATGTATACTGTTTGTAAGGCTTGATTTGAGTCTCCACAGTTGCTTCAGGATTCTCGTGAGCGTAAAATAGTGTTATCTTGCCAAATTGTTTGTCCTATAAACATAATTTAGACATTAGTATTGTCATAATTGTATTTTACTTTTTTAAGAATAAATATATCTGACATTACTTTAAGTTTCTGCACTTTTCCTTTTAAAGAAGAATGCGTCCCTATGTGTTGAAAGAGAGAAGGTTTGTAATGTATCCATAATTCTGCTTTAGCCATTTTACAATGTTTCTGCCGTAACAAAAATTTCTTTTTAAAAAATCAATATTCTGTATTAAATATGTAATTATTATTATTTATACTAACGTGATCCATGTCAAGACTGCAGACTTTTGTCGATATCAAATGGTCCAATAGCCAATCAACAGGCTTATCATTGTAGAACATTAAAAAGAATTGGATTAACCAGGGAAGTTCCACACATTTAAACAGTTTTCCTACAATTTTCAATAGAACTTAAAATATTTCTTTAATATCTACATCTGTGCAATATACAACAATGTCATACCGATAAAACCGAGTTGACAGAAATCGAGGACGAACCAATTTTCCTTTGTACCTATCTTCTGTAACGCAAAGGATTTCATGGTAGTTATAAAATTCTTCTTAGCTAAAATATCATCTTCCAATTGTACATAAAACGTGCCCTTAGTTTGGGCATAGGACATAAGAAAAGCAAAATCGAGATTCTGCTTGGACCGCCAAATGACACGTTGATGATCGTCACCGAGAGTGTCGCGTAATTTTGATAAATTAGGATAATAGGATAATGATGGTGATATTACATCGATTACGCCAGCTTCGCATTCGTTCGGAAATCTAAAATAAAAAATTCTGTTATAAAAGAAATCCATATTGATAAAGACACAAGAATGAATAAGATAAATATGATTTCATGAACTTACTGAACTTCAATTTGCTTTGCAACATATGTCACATAATCAATGTCTGTCTGCAAAAGAAATTATATATATATATATATATATGGATACAAAGATTCCAAAATAAAAAATAAAAATGTATGTTCAAATATATTTGCTATTTTTCATTTTAAGCAGTAATTCTTGAAATATAAGGATAATTTAATGATTTTCAACAATTACAGCATCGCGTACTGATAATCAATGACTTACAAACAGGCAAGGTTTAAAACTGACCAATAACTTTAAACCTTGATATCTCAAAAATTATTAGTTGAAATAACAAAATTTTAACTTTCTTTTTAAAATATTTTTGCTATGGTATTTTCATTTGCAAATTTTAGGACACCCTGTACATATAATATAGTTTTATTAATTCATCATTTAATGTCGCAATCACAAATAATTTTATGCTTGTTAGTAATTAGCGATTCCACTTACTTCGGCCACTAAAACGATGATGAGTGTGTCAGCGATCTCTGCGGTGTTCATACGATCCAACAGATTTTTCAAAGTTGCCATAAGATAAGATTGAACCTCGCGTTTTACCGTCGGTACTCCCAACACCATGCTTACTCCTGATCTACCTTTGCTCTGCACAAACGCAGGACGCAGACTATTCGGATCATTAAGAAAATGTGGTAGAAAATTGTAGATCGAAGGCAGTTTGATATTGGTGACGTTCGAGGTGCCGTTGTTGATGAGCAACTGCAGATCTGGTAGAATGTGATTACTTTCAATCAGCTGTAGCAACTGATGTGACAGCAAATTTATTTCTTCCTGACTGCTAATGTATTTGGCATGCAAATGCTCCAATTTCGCCTGCAACTCAGCAATGCTATTTTGTAGTACGGCTTCCTCACGCATGTCTGATGGTGTCAGCAGATTCAGAATCACACATGGAACTAAAACTAGCACCAGTACGATTACACATCGCTTCCGCACTGGAGTTAGCGTTGTAAAATGCGGTGTCATCTTCTCCTTTTCCGCTTCTACATTCTACATGATGGTATCCATTGGTACAAAATAAAAATGAATATTATCTAGAAGCAACATTTGAAACATAAGTTATAACTTGTTACATAAAGATTCAATATGCTTATCTCAATTTATTTCAATTTATTTATTTAAAGATATAGAAGATTCTTTTAATCTTATAATTATTTCTTTGTAATTATCAAAATTAATATGTATGTTTATACTGATAATTAATGATGAAGCATCAGATAAACAAGATTTAAAAAACTGAGCAATAGCTGTAAACTTTGATATTTCAAAAATATTACATATATTTGCATTAATTTTTAATTAAAACATATAGTCACACAAATATTCTGCTATTTTAATAACTTAATTATAACTCTAATAATGTCTTCTTCAATGTAGCAATCTTAATCCCAAAATAATTTCGCTACACAGTAATAACTAATAATCAAATTGAGTAATACAGAATTATGTCCATGTAGTTGGAAAATAATTGGAAGAAGAATCACAAACGTCGATTAATTTTATCAAAAATACGTTTACTATCTTCAAATATATACTTAAATATAGCTACAATATAACTGCTGTTAATAATAAAAAGTAATGATTTTAAAGACTGCTAAAAAGATACTATTATTATAATGAACTGGCCGATAAAATTCGTCAACATTAACATAGATAATTTTTTACATTTAGCCTTCTTCGAGGTCGCAGTCGACGAATGCTTGTCGCGACGACATTGCCTTGTCGTCGCCGTGGAACTTCGTCCTGTTTGTCTTAATTAAGGATCTTATAGCAGCACGTTACGCAACGTATGATGCTCTGATAATGCACGTTTTCGAGTTTCCTTACGAAAAAGAAGAAACGCCTATCGTGCGCCTATCTCCTGTCTCCAACTCCAACATAACCCGTTCTGCTCGTTCGGGCATCAGCTCGTTTTAAGCTTACCGTATATAGAAATATACTGGGTGCTCAAGGCATCAAAGGCAATATTAATAAAAGATAAAAAATGTCATTTTTTTTAGTATTTTTTATAACATTTTTTTCATTTGAAGGAAAGTAGGAAAATCCAAGGAGCTAATAAGAAATTTGAAGAAATTAAATAAAACTGAAAATTATTTTGAAAAGTTTTGAAAAGAAAGTTTAAATTCGATTTTAATAAACGACACTAAACTGATTGATCTTTAATATATTTACGTCTTCAAAAATTATGCACTGATTCAAAAACAATATCGCGTATGATTTTTTTTTATGGGAAGCGCCCATACAATATTTACAAAAACATAC
The DNA here is from genome assembly GCF_001594045.1 of Atta colombica. Classification (NCBI taxonomy): domain Eukaryota; kingdom Metazoa; phylum Arthropoda; class Insecta; order Hymenoptera; family Formicidae; genus Atta; species Atta colombica. The sequence continues at coordinate 43,748 of NW_017259263.1, read as the reverse complement.
ATTATTCTCTTTAATAATTTATTCGGAAAAGTTGATTCCAAGAAAATAAGATAAAATTAATAACTCGGGCCATATATTATGTATATACATTGAATATGAAACAACGTTTTATACGAATATACATATATATATATATATATATATATATATACATATATTTGTTGTACCTCTCTCTTCTTTATGTATAAACTGGTATAAACCAAACCGGCGCTTGATCAAAATGCATGCATCTACGCATGAGGGAAGTCATGCGTAAACAAAGCATAAGCAATGAGCAACAAACGAATCGACCAATCATACTCGAGAATCCCGAGAATAGAAATCTTCGAATAGAAATATTCATGAGATTGGAAATTGTCCGCCATATTCAGAACTATAATGCGCAAAAACATTTCAAGTCAATTCAGTATCTGCACCGAGATACTGGGTGCGTTCGAAGAGATTATTCGCACTATGGACGCAAACGCTACCAATGCTGTTCTTGGAGCCAATAGCGCGATAGCATTTAACCAAAAAGATATATTCGTCGAGGTTAAGTTATTAGGTGTACAACTTTGCTTCCGCTGTTTTCCTATAGATGGCTTTAGCGTAAGTAGTGGTCGAAATAAATAGATCATAAACGTCATACAATAAACTTGGGCATCTGTCAACATAATCCCATAGAAACATTAGTCGATTTGTGTCTGCATCATAAAGTTATTCTCGATTGAAAATGTCAGCGAGCCAAATTCTCGTCATTTGCGGGAGGTTTTAATTTTTTGCTTCAATATGAAGAAATCTGCGGCTGAGGCTCATCGAATGCTCTCAAATACTTATGGTGAGGTCGCTATTAGTGAAAGAACATGTCGTGATGGTTTCAACGCTTCAAGAACAGTGATTTTGACGTCCAAGGTTATGCTCTGTGGGACAAGCTCGGCGTAGTGTATTATGAACTGTTAAAATCGACTGAAACAATCACAGGCGATCGGTATCGAACGCAATTGATGCATTTGAGCCGAGCATTGAAAGACAAACGGCCGCAATACAACGAGAGACACGATAAAGTGATTTTGCAGCATGACAATGCTCGACCCCATGTTGCGAAAGTGGTCAAGACATACTTGGAAACGTTGAAAGGAAGTCCTACCCCACCCGCCGTATTCTCCAGACGTTGCTCCCTCTGCCTATCACTTGTTTCAATCAATGGCACACGGCCTGGCTGACCAGCACTTCCGGTCTTATGAAGAAGTAAAGAATTGGATCGATTCGGGGATAGCCTCAAAAGATGACCCGGTTTTTCGACGCGGGATTCGTACGCTACCCGAAAGATGGGAGAAAGGAGTGGCCAGCGATGGACAATACTTTGAATCCTAAATGTATAACCAGTTTTTTACAATAAAGCCTCGAATTTCGGAAAAAAAACGGCGGAAGCAAAGTTGTAGGAAATTCTGTTTTAACCATCAACCAAACTTTCACCTCTTATTAAAATTTTTAGGTTTTCTAAAGTATTTGTAATGTAAATTTTTTATTTTCTCGTAGTGAATAACAGAATGCAATCTCAATTGCAATTTATGATAGCTTGCCGCTAGACTGAAATGAACAATGTAGAAACAATGTAGATCAAAAAATTACACAAGTAAATTAATCAGATAAAAAGAAGAACCCTTGAGCATCTGTTGTCGATTTCAGAAGAAGAAGCATATCTACATCTAATAAGGATCTTAAACATCTGCAGCGGAATATCCTGCCGCACTATATCGCAATAGTAACTTTTTTCCGTATACGGGAATTAAAAATTACCAGTAACAAGATATCACTGACTTTCACATTTATAATGAAATCAAATACACAAGCATACATTGCACTTCGCAGAAACTTTGAAAAGTTAAAGATGATACACAAGCAAGAATTACGTTTACTCCAGCCTAGTGGCAAGCCATCAGCAGAGATTAAAATTGAGATTGCATTCATTATGATAAAATTAAAAATTCACATATTACGTACGTACGTTTACTCTACGAGAAAAGTTTAGTGACACTTGAGAACATAATCCCCTTAAACATTAATCTAACTTTGACAAATATTAAACGCTATCAACGCTACACTAGGGTCGTTCACGGATCTGTAAATGCTATCAATACTTCGGAAGAAATAGCGTTGATAGCATGCAGTTGTGACGTAACACGCCACCATTAATGACGTCATGATCGTGTTTGTAGCGCTATCTGCAGCTCCGCGAATAGTTTGTAGCACTAAATAGCGCGAATAGCATCTCCCCGAACGCACTCACAAAGACCGACATCTTTAGGAATCAGACTTGAAGATTGAGAATAAAGATTAAAGATTGAGAAGAAATTTCATCAATGAAGACAAAGATTTTGGCTCCTTTTCTGATTGGTCAAACTTTAATTTTTCAATATTGAATCTCATTCAATGCGTAGTCTGATTCCAGTCTTACGGGAGTTCGCGTCCTTGTGAATATTGAAGTAATTAAGAGTTAAAAACTGTGATAATATTGTACTATTAGGTGTACAACTTTGCTTCCGCCGTTTTTTTCCGAAATTCGAAGCTTAATTGTAAAAAACTGGTTATACATTTATGATTCAAAGTATTGTCCATCGCCATGGCCACTACTTTCTCCCATCTTTCGGGTAGTGTGCGAATCCCGCGTCAAAAAAACTGGTCATTTTTTGAGGCTATCCATGAATCGATCCAATTTTTTACTTCTTCATAAGACCGGAAGTGCTGGTCAGCCAGGCCGTGTGCCATTGATCGAAACAAGTGATAGTCAGAGGGAGCAACGTCTGGAGAATATGGCGGATAGGGTAGGACTTCCCATTCAACGTTTCCAAATATGTCTTGATCACTTTCGCAACATGGGGTCGAGCATTGTTATGCTGCAAAATCACTTTATCGTGTCTCTCGTTGTATTGCGGCCGTTTGTCTTTCAATGCTCGGCTCAAACGCATCAATTGCGTTCGATACCGATCGCCTGTGATTGTTTCAGTCGGTTTTAACAGTTCATAATACACTCTGCCGAGCTGGTCCCACAGAGCATGACCTTGGACGTCAAAATCACTGTTCTTGAAGCGTTGAAACCACTCACGACACGTTCTTTCACTAATAGCGGTCTCATCATAAGTATTTGAGAGCATTCGATGAGCCTCAGCCGCAGATTTCTTCATATTGAAACAAAAAATTAAAACCTCTCGCAAATGACGAGAATATGGACTCGTAAACTGACATTTTCAATCGAGAATAACTTTATGATGCTGACATAAATCGACTAATGTTTCTATGGGATTATGTTGACAGAAGCCCAAGTTTATTGTATGACGTCTATGATCTATTTATTTCGACCACCACTTACCATTAAAGCCATCTATAGGAAAACGGCGGAAGCAAAGTTGGACACTTAATAATTTTATGATTTATTATAATATAGTTTAGTAGACGTATTTATGCATTTAGAAATCAATAACACTCAATTTTTCTTTAAACTTATGATTTCAGTGCTATCGTCAAAGTTTGATTATCAACAGAGATAATAACTGCAAAGAAAAAAATTGCAATTTTTCTGCGGTATATAGGATGTTATAGCTTTACAAGTATGCGTATTTATTTTTGGAACATTTGTGTATTAAAAAATCATGAATTTAATAATGTATGAGCCAAATATTTATGTTAAGAATAGTAAATTTATATCAATTGTCGATAATGTCAGCATTACTTCTGGGCTCTTGGGGCTCTTTTTATATCAAAAATTTACCCAGGGTTGACAGTTTTTAATAATATCTCGTTGGTGATATAAGGAATCAAACTACGCATTGAAGAATAAGATTAAAGATTAAAGATTGAAATTTCAATGAGAACAAAGAAGTTTTGGCTCCTTTTCTGATTGGTTAAACTTCAATCTTTCAATCTTCAATCTCATTCTTCAAGTAGTCTGCGTAGTCTAATTCCAGTCTAACGATAAAATCACATGGTGCGGAAAAGAACTACGGAATAGAGAAGGCATTGAAACAATCTTCCTACCACCCCATTCTTTCTAACTCTCAATTCGGCTTCAAAAAGTTTCGGTCGTATCAAAATAATCTCATTATTTTAACAGCTGCAATTCATGAAGGCCTTGGGCTCACCTACGGTTGCAATTTTTATCGATGTTATCAACATTATCTGCATTTGATAACGTTTTGCTCCACATCCTAGTGAACGATCTATTGGAACTTCAGTTCCCTTCTAAAACTGTTAAATTTATCGATAATCTCATTTCTTGTAGACAAGTATAATTTATCATCCATGGGACTCTCACGACGCCGAGAATCTCTCGCAAAAACACTCCTCAAGGATCGGTTCTCAGCCCCCACACTTTTTAATATCTATCTTCGCAAGCTGGAAGATCACATCCATTCTCAAATCAAGATTCTTCAATTTGCTGATCTATTTCACATCTTCGGATACACGATCTGTTCTCCAATCGAGAATTCGCTAAATCGTATTACCGAACACTTACAAGACCGAGGGTTTGAAGTTCCAAAACGCAATGGTTTTCTCTAAACAAGTGCTCCTCCTCTTCCCTCCCCCCCTCTCCTCTCCAAGTGGCATATAGTATCGGATACCCACATGCTCTTCTCCGTCCCAACCATCGCTTCCTCAATATTATTTTGACTCTGGCTTCACGAGCCGTACCCACCTTGAGAATACGGCTATCAAAGCCAAAAAAATACTACAAGTTTTGTCCGCAATTAGGAACACATGGAGGAGCGCTCATCCCCAGCTTTTCCTTGGAGCCTATCGCTCTATGCTTAGAGCCTCCAGTGAATATAGTAGCCTTGTATTTGGCTTGTCACGTTCTCGAACTTTCCTTTAGAAGTTCAAAATTGCGATTCGTATTTGTTTGGGCTGTCGGACTTCCATCCCAAATGCTCTCTTAGGAGAAATCAAAGAACATCCTCTTCATCTTCCAATTCCTTGCCACTAAATTCTTTATCAAAAATTCTTTCTGTCACTGACCATCTTACAGCTGAATCCTATTTAGTCTGGCAGATGCCTCCAACGATTTCTTTTCCTATCTGTCGCACTTTTTTGCTCCTTTTCTCTTTAAGGAGATGGCTAATTCTTGCACGAATATCGATCAATTCTACATTCTTTCTGCATACTGTCATATACCTTCTCCTCCACTCACACACCTACATTTGTCCAGATCTCCCCTTCCTCTCTACTTTCTCAAAAAGAAACTTCTCGATCTGCGTACCATCCACAACGAACTTCGATTCACTCGGATTACTAAGGGTTACTATATTCTGCACTAAAATTGATGACAACCATTATGTAGGTTCGATAGTTTACTGACCACAAGCCCTTCTCCTACACAGGCTCTCTGCCGATACATCGGTCTTTTCCACGGAGGCCTGGGCAATCTATAATATTATTCTATCTGCCATTGGTCTCAACCTAAAATTCATATATATTGTTATAGATTTCCAAAATATTCTCAACATACTTTGTAGCTTCAATAATAATAATAAACTATATTATTTCTCGCATCAAATTGGTTCTTGTCGAAACAGTCAATATATATATTAAGTTCGTTTGGATTCCCTCCCACACGGATGTTACGGATAATGAAAAGGCGGATGCATATGCGACAAACCATCTCGGTTCATGATGCTATTTCAGAATCCCCTACTCTGACTACTTTTCTTCACTAAAGGAAAAGTTTGACAATAAAATCGATCAAGTCCTTATCGAATCCTCGAATACTAAAGGGATTCGTTATTTTCAGCATATCTATAAAAAAACAAAGAAACCATGGTATTATCGATTCCCGCTTCACAGAGAGAGCATAGTCACAGTTACGCGTCTTAAAGTTAATCACTATAATTTAAAACATAGGCTTTTTAGGAAAAATTTTATTGATGATTCGATGTGCAATGCAGAATATGAAATGCCCTATGAAAGATGCAGGTCATGTCTTACTTTGGTGCCCAGTACACTGGCCACGCTAAATATGTACGTTCTGCTTTGTCGAATATCATCAATCCCAATCTGAATGATCTCATTGTCTAAGGCCTGCAGAACTCTGCCTAGACTTTGTTGCCTCTTAGGTCCGTTCTACAATCAGTCGTATGTCGAAGTCGGGCATCGTGCGCACGAATTGTCGGCTGTCGAATGAAGTTGTCGCAAATCGTTATCGGAATAAGAGATGGTCAATTCCCATCTTTTTCGACTACGACTAGATGAAACATAATCTTCGGACACATTTGTGTATGGATAAATAGATATTTTTATTTAAACGGATATATTTTATGAATATATTTATATTATATTATGGAATCACTGAATGTAGATGAAATAATTATTGATTTTGAAAATCATTGCATATATGATAAACGTGATGTGCATTTTAAAAATATTAACAAAAAAAGAAATCTGTGGCAAAAAATATCCACAAATTTGAGAAACTATTATGATATAAATATATCAAAGTAATTTTTTATTGTTAAATTATTATTAATTATAAATTATTATTAATTATAAAAATATTTTGTAATCTAATTCTTTCGTATCAAACTTAAGAGATGCCTATAAGCCCAATCAGAAAAGATAATGGAATCAACATCGATTTGATGTTTTTGATGTCGAATCGACATCGATTCGATGTCGATTCCATTTCTGACTGGGAGGGCTGACATTGGGTATATAAATTGGGTATATAAATTTGTGTATATAAATTTATTCAAGTTTAATAACTTGAATAATATACGATTCGAGCATCGTTTTGATCCTTTTCAATATTGTAAAACTAATTAAATCAATGCATAGTAGTCGTCAAGCAAGTGAAGTCACATTATTCTATTGAGAGTACAAATTAGTTTGGTTTCCCTAAAAATGGCTCCAGCTGTTGTGAACGGTTCCTAGTGACAGCTGATTTTGGCAGTTTCAGAGAGGTTAAAGATCTTCTAATAATATTCATATTTATATCACTTTGAGTTTAATACAAAAATCTGGATTTTTGTATGAACCTTTTACTATCTGAAATGTCGAATTTTGTGTTAACCAAGCAGCATTTGCGGGAGGTTTGATTTTCTGTTTTAATTGGAAAAAAAGTGCGGCTGAAGCCCATCGAATGCTTATCGAAGTTTATGGTAACACTGCTCTAACTGATAAATCATGTAGGAAATGGTTTCGACGTTTCAAGGATGGAGATTTCAGCGTTGAAGACGAGCCGTTCTGAACAGCCAAAAAAATTCGAAGACAAAGAATTAGAGGCATTACTCGAAGAAGATCAGAATCACGCAAGAGGAACTTGCAGAATCATTGGGGATAACTCAACAAGCCGTTTCTGTACGATTGAGAGCCATGGGAATGATTCAAAAACAAGGAAATTGGGTGCCTAGTATGAACTGAAACCGAGAGACGTTGAAAGGTGATTTTTCACTTGCGAACAGCTGATTCAAAGACAACAGAGAAAAGATTTTTTGCATCGAATTGTGACTGGAGATGAAAAGTGGATATTCTACGACAACCTCAAGAAGAAAAAATATTATGCTAAGCTTGGTCAATCGTTGCTATCGACCTCAACATCAACACCACGGCCGAACATTCATGGTTCGAAGATCATGCTCTGTATCTGGTGGGACCAAAAGGGTCTTGTTTACTATGAGCTGCTGAAACCTGGCGATTCCATTATGGGCGATTGGCTACAATTGATTCGTTTGAGCTGTGCATTGCGAAAAAAACGGAATACGAGCAAAGACATGATAAAATTATTCTTCTTCATGACAATTATCTTTCTTCATGAACGTTCGGCCTCATGTCGCTAAAGTCGTAAAAAAATATTTGGAAACGCTCAAATGAGATGTTTTACCGCACCCGCCGTATTCTCCAGACATTGCTCCTTCTGATTACTGGTTGTTTCAAAGGATGCAGCACGATTTGGCAAGTCACCGGTTCACTTTTTTCGCAGAAATCGAAAATTAGCTTCAAAATTCGATCGTCTCCAAAAATGAGTCATTTTTTCGAGATGGAATTCGAAAATTGTCTGAGAGATGGGAAAAAGTAATAGGCAGCGGATAATACTTTAATTGATCTGTTCATTCATTTTGTTTTGAAATAAATTTAATTGATCTATTCATTCATTTTGTTTTGCATTTTTGAATACAAAAAAAACGGACCGAATTAATTTATACCAATACAATCATATGATTTGCGTCCAAATTAATAATAAATTTCAATATGTATTTAACCTTTCAATATCTATATTCTTTACGACCTTTCGACTTCGATCAACGACTCAATTGTAGAATAATAAATTGCATTCCTATGCGACAAATAACATACGATTAGCAGCCGACATCGACGTATGACTGATTGTAAAACGAGCCTTATATAGTTTTAGGCCTAGTCTACAATCAGTCGGGAGACGTTTTTATGTAAGAAATTAACCAATCATGGTCGATTGTTTCTTTCCATGCGACAGCCGAAATACGCATGCGTCCAACGCCGACATACGACGTATTGTAGAACAGGCCTTAGAAAAACATCCAATCCTTTCGTTTATGGCGCGTGTTTTCGCGCAGCAGGGCAGAGTGATACTTTTTTCTGCTATATTCATTCATTTCATGCACAAACGTGTCGAATGAGCCTAATTTCATAAAAAATTAAATAATAAAATTGGTGAGAGGTTGTCTCCTTCATAATTGCCAGAATAAAATTCGTGCATAGAAATCATATATGTATTTATGTGTACAAATAATATTACAGAGAAACTGCTGTTTAACCTATCTAAAACAACATTGCTTTCCATTTACTGATTCTTAGATAATTCTCACTTGTGACGTTATAACTCAGAATGAACGTTTCCTTTTTCATTTTGACAAGTGAGATTCAATTGAGTTTTTACCTATAATCTCCAAAGATTATAGCGAGACCGTGCTTTAGGAAGTCTCATAAATTCACTTTAAAAGTGAGATTATGAACCTGTTGTGATAACTTTTTACCAAAGTAAACATGTTATGACACTAATCTGATTGTGAGAATGAAATATTCGTCTCACTTTAGATTCAGTCTCACTTGTGTGTAACTGGAAAGCAGCTAATAAACTTTCACAATAAACATTATAATTTTTTAATGTCTTATGTCTAAAATGAGGACAAAAAATGAGGATATCTTAAAAATTTCTATAATGCTGATGTTAAGCTCGGAAGTCAACAGTCCTTATCGGTGAAGTTGGTCAACACCAATTTATACAATAAAAGAGACGTAATAGTTGTAGACATAAAAATCATAGGATCTCAAATTGTAGGAAATTGACCAATTCTAATCGAGTTTTTTCCTTATATTTAATTACCATTGGTTATTTTCTTACGACTTAAGACCTTACAATTGTCTATGATTTCTATGTAGACAAGCCTAAAGACTATCAATTTTCTTAAAATCAAATTCAATTTTATTCCTTCGTATTAGTCGAATAATATTTTATTAGCAATATTTTTTTAGATATTTCATCGAAATAGCATGTAAATATGAAACCGGAATTTAGCCATAGCTGTCAATGTAGTTGCAGTCAGACGGCGCCATTGATGACGCCATTTCCTTGTTCTGCCATCTGACAAAGATTTTCAACTCACAACAATACAAGTTTCATACAACAGTATAGTTTGTAATAGCGTTGAACATGTCGAATTTTGTGCCTGGAAATTGCGGATTGCATTGATTTTCTGTTACCATTTGAAGAAAACTGCTGCAGAATCGCATCGAATGCTTGTCGAAGCTTACGGTGAGTATGCTCTTGGTAAATTATAGTGCTTTGAGTAGTTTAAAAAATTCAAAAGTGACGATTTTGACATGAAAAACGAAAAACGTGGAAAACCACCGAAAAAGTTTGAAGACAGCGAATTGCAAGCATTGTTGGATGAGGATGACGCTCAAACTCAACAACAACTCACGGATCAATTGAATATGACACGAGAAGCCATCTCCATACGTTTGAAATCCATGGGAAAGATCCAGAAGATGGGAAAATGGGTTCCACTGAATGAAAGACAGCAAGAAAATCGAAAAACCACTTGCGAAATGCTGCTCGCCAGGTACAAAAGAAAATCATTTCTCCATCGAATTGTGACTGACGATGAAAAGTGGATATATTTTGAGAATCCTAAGCGTAAAAGATCATGGGTAACTCCAGGCAAACCATCGACTGCATGGACATCGACTACAAGGCCAAATCGCTATGGACGGAAGACAATGCTCTGTGGTTTGGGATCAGAAAGGTGTGATCTATTATGAGCTGCTAAAACCTGCGAAACCGTTAATACTGAACGCTACCGACAACAAATGATCAATTTGAATCAAGCTTTGTGTGAAAAACGACCGGAATATCAAAAAAGTCAACACAAAGTGATTTTGCTTCATGATAATGCACCATCACACACAGCAAAACTGGTCAAGGAAACAAGGATTGAGGCATTTAGTTGGGAAATACTTTCGCATGCGGTTTATTCACTAGACTTGGCTCCATCCAAGGTTACCACTTACGATATTTGCATCGATATGACATGCACTTGCTCAGCAGCGCTTCACTTTTTACGAAGATGTATGAAAATGGCTAGATGACTGATTTGGCTCAAAAGAGCAACAATTTTTTTGGCGTGGCATCCATAAATTGTCAAACAGGTGGAAAAAATGTATAGCTACCGATGGTACCAATACTTCGAATAAAATATTTTTTATCATTTATCATGCAATAAACATGTATTTTCTATAAAAAAATTCCGGTTTCATATTTACATATCTGTATGGTATGCCTTACTTGATATAGTTCTTAATTGTAAATCCAAATATGGAAAAACAGTCTATTTGCACTGCGAATGGTAAGAGGAAATATATACATATATACATATGTACATATATTGACTGATGTAAATATAAAATAATATTTACTGGAGTCTCTATATATGTTACATGTAAATGCAGGGTCTACAATAGAAGTCATAGCAGTAGGATGTTAAGTCATAGAAAATTGACCAATTATAGTCGATTATTCTTTTCATATTTGATTGTGATTAATTAATTTTCTATGAAGACTTCCACTTAAAACTTTATAACAATTACAAAGTCTATTGTAAAAATTCCACATAACGAGTAGAAGGACAAGAGAGGCTTGTTTTTTTGGCTAAATTTCTTGCATAGTTCATCTTTTCTCTTTTTCTCTGCAACATGGAAAGAAAAAGAAGAAAAACGAAATTAAAGAAAACAAATCATATGTGTTATATTGTAAAACATGTTTCTTATAAATAACTTTTATTGACATTTATTAATTGTGAACAGATGCAAACCGAAAATTGATAATAGGTCCGAACACTATCAGCAATATGTCAGATCTGTTAAAATTATTGCAAACCGTCTCCAAATTCTTATATGTAATGCAAGTGACAAAGACAGATAAATGCGAATAGTTTATTTATAAATGAGTTTCAATATGTATAAAAAAGAGAGAACTATAATAATAATAAAACTATGAATTATGTTATTAACTATCATTAAAAATAATTTTTAAAGTACAAGACTGTAAAGGGTATGTCTTTCTTAAAGACAGTCACACAAAAGATCCACAACAGAAAACTTGTCTTGCATGCCAAAAATTTTTAAATAATATCAATAGGAAGAAAAAAAGATCTGAAAAGAAGAAGCAAGGAATGAAGAACATTTCTTCCTTTCTGCATCAGCAATATAAGAATGTAAACCGTCAAAATAGTCGGCTTCAATCAAAGACATGTTCATGCATATAATGAATAAAAATATTATTAAAATTAAGTTTTATATGTTGCAAAAGTTGATTCTTTTATTGCAGAATAAAAAGTTGAAGAGCAATTCTGTGATCAAAATCACGGAATAAAAAGAAGGAGACCAAACTCGAGGATAAAAATGATGTCTCGAAATGGTGTCGGAAAACCCGTGGAAAATTGGGACGATGCGATTCGCAGAAAAAATTGAAAGTATACCACATGATAATGCGAAAGTATACCACATGAGAATACACACGTCTTATTTTTATTAGGTGTATAAAACTTTACTTCCGCCGTTTTCTTATAGATGGCTTTAGCGGTAAGTGATGGTCGAAATAAATAGATCATAGACGTCATACAATAAACTTGGGCATCTGTCAACATAACCCCATAGAAACATTAGTCGATTTGTGTCTGCATCATAAAGTTATTCTCGATTGAAAATGTCAGTTTACGAGCCAAATTCTCGTCATTTGTGAGAGATTTTAATTTTTTGCTTCAATATGAAGAAATCTGCGGTTGAGGCTCATCGAATGCTCTCAAATACTTATGGTGAGGCCGCTATTAGTGAAAGAACGTGTCGTGAGTGGTTTCAACGCTTCAAGAACAGTGATTTTGACATCCAAAGTCATGTTCTGTATTTGGTGGGACCAACTCGGCGTAGTGTATTATGAACTGTTAAAACCGACTGAAACAATCACAGGCGATCGGTATCGAACACAATTGATGCATTTGAGCCGAGCATTGAAAGACAAACGGCCGCAATACAACGAGAGACACGATAAAGTGATTTT
>NW_017259263.1:26305-31099 GCF_001594045.1 Atta colombica | reverse complement strand
GGGAGTCGTACGCTACCCGAAAGATGGGAGAAAGTAGTGGCCAGCGATGGACAATACTTTGAATCATAAATGTATAACCAGTTTTTTACAATAAAGCCTCGAATTTCGGAAAAAAACGGCGGAAGCAAAGTTGTACACCTAATAATACAGAAATTTCAATTTGTATAAAATTTAATTTTATATTAAATGCATTAATATTTATTGAAAAATACATACATTTATGCATAGTCATAAATTATTATTAAATTATAGTTTTTTATTGACATCAAAAAACTTTGAAATTAAAAAAGAATAAAACTTGAACGACAACTTTCTTTCTCAGAATATATTCTGTGCATAAAAAAATATACAAATTTATAGAATTACAGGAAAATAGGAGGAAAAATATTTATCAAATCCTCTAAATTGACAGTTTTTTCTGACAGGAGTGCTTAAATTTTTAATTCTTCCATATAGAGCTTTTTCGACATCGTGTTTCGAGTCCATTTTTTTCGGGACTAGTCGTTTGAGTTTGATCTACTTGTTTTTACTCCATGATCGAAATTATGAGAATAAAATACATGAACATCAAAAATAATGCAATGCTAATACAAATTGCCTGAAAAGGAACAATCAGCTGTAAAAACGAGTTTTGCAGCAATGAATTGCCGATCAAGTAATGTAATGAAATATATGATATAGGTGCTTGAATGCTTACTTTTAAGAATAAAAAGTAAGAAAGCCTACACCTATTTGTAAAAATATAAAATGCTTACATTATCTTGTGTACTTTAAGTAGACATTTGAAAATTGTTAAAAGGACGTAGAGATTTCAGGAGATTCAAAGCTGTGAAACTTAACTGTATGTCATCTGAAGATGTTCGTAATATGTAATTTAGTAATTACAGCAAATAATACGATAGATATATATATATATATATATATATCTATCGTATTATTTGCTATAAATTAAGTTTGTAAATCTACTTTTAGGTGAATTGTTGCTTGACAATAAAGTTGTCAAAGATATTATCTTTTAATCGAAAAAAACTTTAATTAGAAGGATTTGTGCGAATATACCCCAGAAATACAAAAAGACAAGAAAAGCGATTATGCTTTAGTACTTATGTTATTCCAATCTTTCTAATCTTTCTAAGATAATTGGATACATTAGGGTTTTTTCTAAGTTGTGAGTGAGGCAACACTGCATAAAATTGTGAAATCATACTAGCAGAAGAAATTAGTTTACGCATTGATGCTGTAACGACAAACTATATGGAATAGATTTATATGGAATATGTTCGGAGTTATGGATGAATAAATCAGTATTGAACGCATTGTCAGAAACAAGCGTTATCTCTGGTTTTTCTCTGACTTTCCACATGTCATAAAATGTATAAACTTTTTCACGAATCATTCGAAATATAAAAATTTATGTAAGAATAAACTATTATTAGTAAAATGTAATAAAAAGAAATCCATTATTTTTGCATGAAATTGAATGGAAAAATAATGAATTTCTTTTTACTACACCTAATATAAACATAATAATTACTTATGTGTATGTAAACTTGTTTCATATTTCTTATTTGCTTTATACATTCGTAGAGACTCCAGATGGATTTGTATCTTTTTTTAAAGCACTAGTAGTGCTGTTTTAGAAGTTGAGGTTACAACTTCATACAAAGTTAAATGAATTACGAAAAGAAGACATTTAATCAAAATATTATAAAAAAATGAATGTGTCACCTTCCAGGTTTGTAAACAATTTATTTGGTACTTTATATTAGTATTGCACCTTCTTGTTACATAATTATTATACATATTTTAGAAATATTGTTTCTGTTTTTTATCAGCTGTGGTGTATAAGCTTAAATCCGCTGTTTTTAAGTTAGAAAAACACATTTTTTTTCCTAGAAAGCAAAAATTAATTTATTCAAAGTACTTGCTCTCGTTAACTATATATTTTTCTCATCTTTCGGGCAATTTGTATATACCACGCCAAAAAAATTCCTCATCTTTCGAAGAATTCTAAACCACTCATCAAGCTATTTTCGGACGTCTTCGTAAGAATCGAAGTGCTGCTCAGCGAGCGCGTGGCCCACGATAGTCGACGAAAACAGGTGATAATCGAAAGGTGCCAAATCTGGTGAGTAAGCGGGATGGGGTAGCACTTCTCAGTTGAGTGTCTGGCAGTTGTCTGGCAAGCAGAATTTGGCATGTGTTTTGGCGTCGCTCCATCTGCCTATTTTTCAGTTCATGCGATACCCATTTTCCGATCTTTTGAATCTTCCCCATGGCATGTAGCCGCATGGAAATGGCTGCTTGAGAAATACCCAATTGCTCGGTAAGCATTTTTTGCGATTGGGTATCGTCCTCGTCCAAAAGAGTCTGCAATTGACAATCTCCAAGTAATTTTGGACCAAGTTGTTGACATGTGCGATGGTGCGTTGTCATGGAGGAAAATCAGCTTGTCTTTTCCGATAATGCGGCCTTTTTTCATGCAGAGCACGATGCAATTTGATCAGTTGTTGATGGTAGCGGTGAGCATTAACAGTTTCACCAGGTTTTAACAGCTCGTAGTAGATGATACCCTGCTGATCCCACCAAACGCACAGCATCGTCTTCCGTCCGAAGAGATTTGGTCTTGAAGAAGATGTTGATGGTTGGGCGGGATCAACCCAAGATTTCTTGCGTTTAGGATTCTGAAAATAGATCCACTTTTCAGCACAATCCGATACAGGAACGACTTTCTTTTTTGTCTGGCAAGCAGAATTTGGCATGTGTTTTGGCGTGGCTCCATCTGCCTATCTTTCAGTTCATGCGATACCCATTTTCCGATCTTTTGAATCTTCCCCATGGCATGTAGCCGCATGGCTGCTTGAGAAATACCCAATTGCTCGGCAAGCATTTTTTGCGATTATTATATATTCCCACTGCTACCTTTAGCACATATTCAGCACCGCCATATTTAGCCCGCTCCAATTGACCAGCTGACCAGTTTCCCATGAAACTATTTACTTCATTGTAAGAATCATGAACTCCGTCTGGATGAGGTTAAGTAAGTATTAATGTTTTTGTGTTTTCTTGTTGAATAATATAGTGATTAAATAACAATTAAAAATGTTATACAAAAAGGTAAACGGCATATTATATATAATTAGTTTTATTGAATGCATTATTGCAATAACGTTATGTATTTTTGTAACATGATTATGTTTCTATTTTGATAGAAAGTTTCGCAAATACACAAAGCTAGCATTTAAGCTTTTTTATAAAGCTATTAGCTCATAAAGCTATTTTAGATATGTATATGTATCAGTTTAGCTGTAAAAGAAACATATGACAACTCTCCCCTGCAGACACAATATGCTTTAATTAGGTGGGGGTAACACCAATCAGAAATCGCGACGCCAATGTCACTTTTCTCATATATAGGACTCTATGATGGAGTGTCGAGCGGAACAATGGCTTCGCTAGAATGGAAGAGGGGAGGTTAGGATCGAAATAAGTATCAAGTCAGAAGTTTGAAAGTCCATAATTGTAAAATTGTGTTTAATTGGTTCTTCAGTTGTTATCGAGAATCATCTCAGTCAACAATTTCATATAAAATGTCATTTCGAACGAGGATTTCTTCAATTATACTAAAAATTATTATATTTAATTCAATGTTGATGAGAATTTATTTTTCACTTACATTAATTTATATAGAATAGTCAAATATCATAAAATAATCAATTTATAATACTTCAACGCAGGAATAACTAAATAAGATTAGTCTAGAGCGATAATTTTTATTATGTATCTTATGTTAGTTCGTTAGTTGACATTGGATAGGATTACATAAATAGGTTTTTAAACAGGATTTTCTTTATTATCATGATGAAGATTTTGTGGCGAAAATACGGAACTTTATAAAATGTTGAAAACTGTTCGATGACGATTTTTTAAGAGTTTATATGTTTCTTTATAAGAACACTTATAGAATTGAATTTTAAACACTTTCAGAACGCTTATAAAATATAGTATATATCGTTTCATGAAAGTTTTGCTAGTAAAGTAGAAAGTAATGTTAAAGTAACGCTTTCCAAAGGATGCTCGTAAACGCGCCTTAGTGCAGAGAGTTGTGCACTGTCAGATTTTTCAAACATTTAGCAAACGCTTTTCTCAATACCGTGAGACAAACATTTTTCTTCTATTCAACAAACGCTGTTTCAATGTGAATTATTGAATCTCAGTAAACATTTTGTAAGACTTTTATGCAAACGGCTGAAAGACGCCCAAAAAACGTTTTTCTCAACTCCATAATATAAGCATCTTCCGTTTAGCAAACATTCTTTTATATATCCAATTTTCAAATAGTACACAATATGATCACTAAAGAGATACAATGAAATTCAATTTCTCGCATTTAAAAAACTACATCAAATAGGATAAAAGGCGCGGTGATGAGACTTTTCAATAAAAAATTTTATACTTTTTTTTTAATAAAATGTCTGCGTTCAATAAGCTTTATACTTGAACTGAACGTCCATGAAATTTTTTATTTTTAGAGAATGCCTTCCAAATGCGGCAACGCACAGTGGGACAAAATCCCGAAAAACTGGCAAAAAGTCGATTTTGAAATTCAGTAAAATATGTATGTCATCTCAATTCAAGTATCAAAGTAAGCCGGATTTAAATTTTATATTAGGTGTACAACTTTGCTTCCGCCGTTTTTTTCCGAAATTCGAGGCTTTATTGTAAAAAACTGGTTATACATTTATGATTCAAAGTATTGTCCATCGCTGGCCACTACTTTCTCCCATCTTTCGG
>NW_017259263.1:20691-25894 GCF_001594045.1 Atta colombica | reverse complement strand
AAATGACGAGAATTTGGCTCGTAAACTGACATTTTCAATCGAGAATAACTTTATGATGCAGACACAAATCGACTAATGTTTCTATGGGGTTATGTTGACAGATGCCAAGTTTATTGTATGACGTCTATGATCTATTTATTTCGATCACCACTTACCGCTAAAGCCATCTATAGGAAAACGGCGGAAGCAAAGTTGTAATAATATTTAACTTTTATTTCGGCTTTGAATATAAGAACAAGCTTTAAACCGGGTAAACAACATATTATATACAACATGTTATAAATTTCAAAATTCACAACTTATATCTTAAGTTTTATTATTTATTTATTGTTTTTTGTATATATTTATAAATATTAATTATTAATAACTATTTAATATTACATAAATTAAAGTTCTGTATTGATTGAATTGAATATTTTTGCAAGTTAAAACTTGCTATGATTGACTATAATCGGAGATACCGCTTTTTAATGAAATTTACTTTACATCGATACATTCTCATGTTATGTCCTTTCAAAAAAAAATCTGCCATTTTTTGCCACTTCGCTTTGGCTTCGGAGAAATAGCCTAGTCGATCACGCGCGTGACAAAGTGGGTGCGTTCGGGGAGACCTCATTCGCGCTATTTAACGTTATAAACTGTTCGCAGATAGCGCTAACAAACACGATTATGACGTCACTAATGGTAGCGTGTTAAGTCACAACTGCGCGCTATCAACGCTATTCCTTCTGAGATAATGTATTGGTAGCGTTAGTGTTTACAAATCTGTGAATGACTCTAGTGCAGCGTTGGTAACGTTTTTTAACATTCGTCAAAGTTAGATTAATGTTTGAGGAGATTCTGTTCTCAAGTGGCATCAAACTTTTCTGTCTTAGAATTTCGTAAAGTAAACGTACGTACGTAATGTGTGAATTTTAAATTTTATCATAATGAATGCAATCTCAATTTTAATCTCTGCTGGTTTGCCACTAGGCTGAACGTAAGTCTTGCTTGTATATCATCTTTAACTTTTCAAAGTTTCTGCAAAGTGCAACTTGTGTATTTGATTTTATTATAAATGTGAAAGTGAGAGATATCTTGTTACTGGCAATTTTTAATTCCCGTGTACGGAAAAAGTTACTACTGCAATATAACGCGGCAGGGTATTCCGCTGCAGATACTTAAGATCGTTATTAGATGCTAGATATGCTTCTTCTTTTGAAATCGATAACAGATACTCAAGAATTCTTCCTTTTATCTGATTAATTTACTTAATGTAACTATTAATTTTTTGATCTAGTTTACATTGTTCACTTCGGCCTAGCGGCAAGCTATCATAGAAATTAAGATTCTGTTATTCACTACGAGAAAATAAAAAATTTATGTTATAAATAATTTACAAAACCTTAAAAATAATTTTTAATCATAGGAAAAAGTTTGGTGAAAACAGAATCCCCTACATTAATTTAATTTCGACGAATATATCTCTCTAGTTAAACCAACGCTATCAACGCTTAGGATCGTTCAGCTTGAAGCTTGCTAACGTTATCGCGCTATTGGTTCCAAGAACAGCATTGATAACGTTTACGTCCATAGCGCGAATAGTGTCTCCCCGAATACACCCAGTGTCGAGCGTACGCGGAGGGCGATATTTATTTTCGTGAGCGCATTTTATTAAAGGCAGATTTTGAATTGGCTGGATTTACTTTTGAATATTTTTTGTTCACATTTAATAATCAGCTATGTTAATCTTATTAGTTACCAAACGAGAAATTATTGAATTTTTGATGAAATCTAGTACTAACGATACGTGCCATTATAACATGCCGATCTTAAACCCGGATATGAGGAGGGAAAGCATTCAATTTTTATTCATTATATTTTCTTTTCTGTATTATACTATTTTCAGTAAAGTCGTTTAAGTAGAAATTGTTACGTTATAATTATAATTTTATGTTCCCATATTGGATCCACCATTCTGAATTTCAAAATTGTAATATTATTTTCGAAATCAGCGATCCCAAAAACTCCGAATACCGTGTTTCGTTTTCAAATTAAGTCACTTTTAAGGCATTTTGGTCCGCCATATTGAATCAGCTATTTTAAATTTTGAAATTTTTACATCAGAAATGAAATCAGCGATATCGAAATTTTATATTAGTGTATCGGTGTTAGATATTTTCATATATTTTACGAGATATTAATTTTTGCCATTTTTTCGGGATTCTGTCCCACTGTGCAGCGTTGCAATTTCCGTTTTACGAATACTCTACTGGCCATTTCTAAATTCTCAACGAATTTCTGCAAATGCTTATGTAAATGTTAAACAAACATTTATGAAATTTCTCATTTTCGTCAGGGAAGTCGAAACGTTTGAAATTTATAGCGTTACACGAATGTATTAAAAGACGAATTTTATTAGTTAACTACATTTGCTCATTTTTTAAAAAAGCCTTGACATTTTAATTTATAACTTTTATATTTATTAAAAAGGCTTTTCAAATAATCGAAGTAACACAAAATACTCGAAACAAAACGAGGCACATGTCCGACTCATTCGAATGATCTCATGGATTAGATTAGATGACATGCTCATTTGTTCTAAATCCGTTCGTGTCACTGAACATTGGAGCACATGAATGTAACTGCTCCAACCGCCATCTTATCTGTGATCCAAGTGTTCTTTCTAAGTTAATTTGCAACATGCGACGCGAACAAACCTAAGGTAATTGTTAGTGCGATTATGGAAATCCCGGATAGTCTCCAGGACACTCCTGGTATCAGTGATAATAGTGGTAAACAGGTGGAGATCGAGAGTATCAAGAATCGCATTGTAAATGGCGAAAGCTTCGGCTGAAAAGATCGATATGTAGGAAGAAAGCTTGTACATGAGTTCGGTCTGAAGTTGAAGGGAATAGACAGCTGCGTATGTGCTATTATTGTTAATAGTAATAAGTTTTTGAACCATTAATATAAAATATTACAGAATCATCGATCAAAATGTGAAAAGTTTTTAAACAAAGACGGACTGGGCGCATTTGGGAAGCTGATCGAGGATATTAAGAGAAGCATTAGGAATCGAATGAAATGTAAGACAGATGAGAGTGGACTGAAATGAGTGTCTGTAGTCCGGAAGAGTATAAAAAATAATCCTGTATATATAGGATTACGCAATGTAGGACTACATGCGAAGAAAAATCATAGCGGCCGAAAAGTGGATAGTTATTCCTATAGCTCTGTAAGCGCATAATATTATTTAATATTTTAAGCATATCTTTAGAATGTTAAATGTACATTTAATTCATACACATTCTAAGAATATACTTAAAATATTAAATAATATTATATGCCTATAAAGAGGTACTACAAACGAGATCACATAGCTCATGGAGCTTAAAGATCACTATGAATAATCAATGATTGAATTAATCTTAAGAAAACGCGATGTGAGGTGCCAGAGTCGGAATCTGAGTGGAAATGGCTTCCGCATAAATCACGTTAAGAGGAATCAAAATGCGATATCCGAAATACAAGCGCAGGGCTTGATTCTGAATAACCTGAAAAGCTCTGAGATGACTGTTGTTGATGAGACTAAGATGCTGTATGCATATTCAATGAAGGCACATAGCAGAGATTTGTGGACAGAAAGTAGCATATGAGGATGGGAGCACTAGGTACCATGAAGAGTATTTTGTGAGAGATTTTAAAATGATTTTTTATCGATCTCTTGAAAAACAAATGTATATTTTTCCTATAGTCATTGATTTATTTCAACGTAAACACACAAATAATTTCAAAATTTATATCGATCAAAAATCACACATTTCTTAATTGCGAATTAGATTTATAAACACGGTATATAACATCCATAGAAAATCGTAAACAAATAATATTTCGTAAACTACCGCATTTTTGACATGATTTATACTTAGGATTAATAGGAGAAGCATATGATACAATTTAAATTAAAAGTTACATATTATCCGAATTGTTCCTTATCGATACACGTCGAGCGGTCGAGAAAACATTTTTCGGTCGCTTGAAATAAGTGCCCAGAAACCACCACTTTCTTCTACCGTCCAAAGTTGACCGTATCGCGACCGCACATGAACATGGGCTCATGCTTTTGTGTATCATGATGGTGATTCGCCGCCGCTTGCCACCGTACTCCCTCCACATGCCGTAAAATGCCGTAAACGAGTCCAATCACTGCTTGGAGGTAGAAAAATCTTGAGATGCATTCTGCTTCATAGGCTGTGTTCATTTTGGCACTCACACCGCTTCAAGCGTCATTTCATCCATGTTGCTTATTAAATATTAAACAAGGACAATTGATACTCACAAGTTGGCCATAGTCCGATTCACATTCACCACAGCGTTTAAAAATCATTTCATCTTTGTTGTTTGTCAAATAATAAATGAAGACAAATAATGCTCATGAGCATTAGCATTAATTGGATCACAGTCTTTATATTTATTCACCGAATATTAAAGAGAAAGATAAAATGATACATCATACGCAAAAGAGAAGCGCAAGTATCCTAA
Source organism: Atta colombica (assembly GCF_001594045.1). NCBI lineage: Eukaryota > Metazoa > Arthropoda > Insecta > Hymenoptera > Formicidae > Atta > Atta colombica. The sequence continues at coordinate 21,370 of NW_017259263.1, read as the reverse complement.
TTGATTATGTAATCACATGTGACTTGGTAGCCAATTATAATATAATGGGTATTTTTTTTTAAACTGTTAAAGTATTCTGTTTACACTTTATAGGCATGTATGTATAAATTTAAACATTTTAATTGCATCTAATGCATATATTTGTGCTCTGCATATAAAAATATTATTTCTATCAATATTAGATGTATAAAATTATAAATTCACGGATGTATATCATATAATAAATGAACGGTAAAAAAAAACTAATTATTTATTAAATATTAATTGAATGTTTAAGCAGTAATGTAAAAAATGTTTTACAATTCAATTAAGACATTTAAATATTTAAAATTATCGATTTCATTTATAGTTTATAATTTGCATCCAAATTCAGGAGAAAATTACATTTTTAATTTACATATCGTATAACACAAGAAATATTTACAAATAAAATATGCACGCGTAAAGTCAAACAGTTTACTAAAGAAGATATCGAAGGAAAAAAGATATGGAAAAGCGATATGTAATACAGTATAAAAATAAGAGAATTGAAAAGAGGAAGACCAATTAAAAAGAACATTATTTTTAATGTTTTGTACATTTTCATTATTTTGTATATATCATAGGTACAGTTGCATACATAATTAGACATTGTGACCCAGAGAAGCGATTAAAAACTACTATAATCATATATATATAT
>NW_017259263.1:20206-20591 GCF_001594045.1 Atta colombica | reverse complement strand
AAAAAGTCAATTACAAACTTCAGTTGCTAACTAATACTTTAAAGACTTTTATATACGCAGTATATAAATATATTTTTTTATTCATTAGAAATTAAAAGATTTTAAAAAATTTATAAATAATACGCAACAAATTTTAATATTTATGCAAACATAAAATTTTACAAAGTAAAACTCAAATAATTCTAAACAGTCGATTACAAACTTCAGTTGCAACAAATATTTTAAAGCTTCTACAGTATAGAGATAAAATGTAGTTAAAAATAAAATTCTATTACAAAAAACTTAAACCTCTAGTATAAACCTCTAGTATAACGCATACTACATTCTCTCTCCCTCCCTCTCACTTTTCCTTCCTTCCCCTCGCCCCTTTCTTCGTCATTCCCTC
>NW_017259263.1:3913-20106 GCF_001594045.1 Atta colombica | reverse complement strand
ATATAGTATTTAAGAGGTGATATATCTTAACATACAATCATAACTGAACTCTTGACAGGCTTTTCCGTCGCAAATTTTTACTTCATTCACAACATTCGCGGACTAAGATAACGAGTGATAAAATCGAAATACTTGTCCCCGAATTGATTCTTGATATTAAGTTCTACTTTTGCTGTATCTCTCAAGTAGTATAGGTTTAGCAGTTCCTTAAATGTATGACAGTATACTAAAGCTTTGTCAAACAATTTTATTGCTTCTTCTACGTTTCCCCTAAATTAAAAAAATGGATTCAGAATATTTTCACTAAAACATCTTCGAATTTAGAATATTTTCATTAAAAAACAACTTTCTTTATATAAGTCATGTATGTGATTACAATAAGTTAACTAAATAAATTTTAAAGTACAATAATTATGAGAAAAGATTGGAAACATACCTTTTTATTTCAATAATTCCTAACGCTTCATATGCAGAACTGCACTTTTCATCCAATTCTATCGCTTTTTTAAGATATTTCGCAGCTTTATCAGAATAACCACTCCAATCAAATTGCAAAAAGGCCCTCTGCAGATAAACTAAAGACATAGATGTATTCTCCGGATATTTTTTTATTATTTTAGTAAAATAAATGTCAGCTTTTTGGTACTGTTGAGTTTCGGACATCATCTAAAAATAATTGAAAATTTTAACAATGAATCGAAATGTAAATGATAATAATTTATCTCCTCCTATCTCTTTTTTATTCCAATTATCTTTTTTAAAAAATTATAAATAGTATTTTATATACCTTACGATAATATTGATAACAAAATATACATTCAGGAAAGTTTGTATATTTTTCGAAAACTTTCTCGAAAGCTCTCACAGCCGCTTCAACTAATCTTACATCTTTATTTAACTTCGCAATACAATAATCTGTATAGCATTTTTGTATACATGCCATGCTAAAGTTTGGATTGTATTCAAGAGCCTTTTTAAAATCGTCCTTAGCTTTGTTTAGTTTGTCCATGTGCATATATAACTGAAATTACAAAATGTTATATTATTTTATATGTACATTTATATGCGACAAAAATATGCTCAATGTGCTTAATACCAGTCCTCTGTGATAGTAAATATCGCTGTAACGCGGATTTATAGTAATGGCTAATTCGAAATTCATGGAGGCCATGTCTATATCCATGAACTTCAGATGTAAATTCGCTTTCTTTAACAAAGCGTTTATCTTTACATCATCGGATGCATACTCGATGTTCAGTATACATTCTAAGTCTTGGAATGCAGGATCGTATTTACCCAAAAGTATACAAAATGTAGCTCGTAATAATAACACTTCAAGTTTAGTTGAAGGTAATGAATTAAATGCCGGACTTTCAATAATTTCCGTACACAATAGTATTATGTCATCATATTTCATATCTTTTAACGCTTGTAGTGGCTTTTTGAAAAATCTAATAACAAACATATTAAAAAGTAAATAATCACAAAAACAGTTTTCTGCCTATACTTACTCTGGAATATTTTCTGGACATCGAAGTCTAGAAAACACTGGATCTGTAGAATAAGATGTAATATAACATTCGATGAAAAGCTGATTTGGCATAAATAACTTTTTGTTTGCCCAATTTTCATAAGCATGTTGTTTCACTAAAAATAATAATAATTTTCATTGCAAGTAATTAAATTTCTGTTATGTTTCAAATTTTGTTCTAATTTGCTATAATTTTTACTTAATACAAAGTGCTTTTAATATGTAACTTACCAAGTTTTTTCAAGATTATTTCTACCTTAACAAGGGAATTAGGATGAGAAAACTCTTCATAAATACATGCGGTAGTCATGTCCTTCAAGGCTGCTTCCAAATCTCCCGTTTGCTCCAATATACGTGCCCTACGTAGCACAGTTTTAATATATTTTGGATTTAATTCCAACGCTTTTGTACAATCTGCCTTTACGAAGCTATATTTCTTCTGTAAATTGTAATTATTGTACACACACATTACTAACAACTTCGACAATCAACTGAAATCAAATTTTCATGTTAAACTTATTATGACTATTACAAATATCTTAATACCAATTGCTCATAAGCAGCTGCTCTATTTTGATAAAAAATCGCGAGTTCATCCTTATTCTCCTTGGGACAAATGTCGATTGCTTTAGTATATTCAGCAATGGCTTCATTATATTTTTTCGTTTTGAAATATACATTTCCTTCTTTTTTACACTTTAGTGCTCTTTGTATAGGAGTCTAAAATAAAGAATTTATTTGCATTTGTCATTAAAGTACTACCTTTTTAATGTTTACAATAATTTTATAAACATATATAATGCCATTATGGAAGATGCTTCAAATTATTTTATTGAAGTTCTAAAAAATAAATTTCTATACTATGAATTTTATGATCTCATCAAATTCAGCAGTGTTTGCAGACAATATATTATTTACTAAAAATTATCGCTCGTGAGAATGATAATTAAGAGATATTAATGGTATACATACAGCTATCGCTATCAATGAGGAAATATATAGTAAGAGGGAAATTATAAATCTATTACTTTGATATCTTTGAAATCCAATAAACAGACTCTCATAAGAGATATCATGAGAATTATGAATTATGGATAAATGTATTTTTGCAATGAATGGAAGACGCTTTCATATACGGCTCTTAACCTCCGATTCGGCTGTGGAAGAAGACACTTTGGATGGCTCATCGCTGTTAATAAGGATACGTTTGTTGGGCTCTTCTGCATTTTGTACATCGATGAATTGAGAATATGATCGAAGAAAATGGATAACATGTCCAAATCGATTTTGTATATTAAGATGTGTCTTTATAGCATCTACACTGTATATGTATAACAGTTCTTTAAATGTGCGACAAAATACTAAAGTCTTATCAGATAATTTTATTGCTTCCTCTACGTTCCCTCTGAAAGAAAAAATGGATTCAAAATGATTTCATTAAAACATCACATATTCTTTACGCAAATCAAACACATAATTGCAAATGATTTCTTTTAAAAATTGCAATGTATAATAATTGTAAAAAACAATTATATTGAAAACATACCGTTGTATTTCGATTGTTCTTAACATTTCAATACATCTAAGCTTGCCGCCATTAGAACATGTCTCCAATTTTAATACTTTGTTCAAGTATTCCATAGTATTATCAAGATTACAGTTCCATAATAGCAAATAAACAATAGCATAATCTGGATTTTTCTCTATCGCTTTAACAAAATAAGTATCAGCCTTTTGATACTGTTTAATTTTGGACATTATCTATGATTAAAAATTTCACCAAAAATAAATCAAAACATGTACAACATACTAATATTATATCACTTTTATTTATTTAATTTTAATTTTTTTTTCAAAATTATAAATAATTATATCTACCTGAGCATACAAAACATAACAACATACACATTCAGGAGGATTCGAGTACCTTTCGCTATCGAAAGCTTTCTCAACATCTCTCATAGTCATTTCGGCTAAACTTAAATCTTGGTTCAATATTGCAAAATGATAATTTGCATACCATTTCTGCATATGTGCCGCGCTGAAGTTTGGATTCAATTCAACGGCCTTTTCAAAATCGTGCTTAGCTTTGTCTAGCTCTTGAATGTCCAAATACGCCTTAAATAACAAAATAACATTGTTACAATGCTTTCATAATACATCGAAACTACATATGTGCGATAAGAAAAATATGTTCAATGTTTAAGTGCGTAATATACCTGGCCTCTATGATAGTAGATATCGCTACAACTTGGATTTATCACAATGGCTAAATCAAAGTCCTTAAAAATAAAATATCGAATCCCGATTTGTCTATGTAGATTTGCTCTTTTTATCAAGGCGTTTACCCTTACATCATCAAATGCATCTTCGCTAGATAAAATAATTTCAAAATCATGAATCGCAGCAGAATAATTGCTCCGAAATAAGTTGAATGTAGCTCGTAATAATATCACTTCTAGTTTAGAGGAAGGTAATTTATCAAATCCAGGACTTTCTATTATTTCTGTGCACAGCGATATTATATTATGATATTCTTTGTTTTTTAACGCTTGTAATGGTTTCTTGAAAAATCTAATAACAAAAATTAAAAATTAAACTTCATAATTCCACTAACTTTTGTTTATACTTACTCTGGAATGTTTTCTGGATGTTCAAGTCTAGAAAGTATTGGATCTTTAGAAAAAGCTCTAATATAATATATTTCAATGGCATGCGTAGTAAGCATAAAAAAATTTTCATGTGTGTTTTCCTGGACTTGTCCCACTAAAAATAATTTTGATTATATGTCATTAAATTTATCTATTATATTTCAATTCTTATTCTAGTTTGTTATGAATACTATTTTATTTAATATTATTATTAAAACCAGTAATCTTACCTTCGGTGTAAAATCGGTTACTCACCGATTTTATTGAAACTTGATACATTTGTAGAATAGTTCAAAATATTGGACACATATTTTTTTATATTGGCAAAAGTACAGTTTTCAGAATAAAAACAACCCCTTGTATTTATAAATCGATAATTCATTGTACTTAAACTCAAATATTAGAGTTATTTTTTTAGTCTTATGCCCAATTTCTTCATTTCCAAATAAATTGCGGATAACCTTATCCAGGAGACATCTCCATACTCTGGGAGATATCTCTTGAATAAAGTTATCTAGAGGTGCAGAAGAAATTGGATATTAAAAACAAAAGGTTTTTATATTGCTGAAAGAAAATTCAATATTGAAATTATAGAAATCAACATTGGCGGATCCAATTATTTTTTAAATTTTTAGTTCTATCTCCAAATCTTTGCCACATCTCTAATGCTCGGTTGCACCAACGTCACGTTGACTTTAAGCGAGGTTTAAAATTCTCTCCATTTCTCTTTCTCTTTCGGCTTTAAAACGAGATAGATAGTTTTAAGTCTCGCTTAAAGTCAAAGTTAAAGTCAACGGTTGTGCAACCGGGCTTAAGACACAAAAAAAATTTCTAATACTTGAGTTTAAGTACGAAGAATTGATTATTTCTTTACAAATACAAGGGGTCATTTTTATCCTTAAAACTGTATCTTGGACGATATAAAAAAAAAAACGTCCAATATTTTTTACTACTCTACAAATCTACTAAATTTCTAAAATTAATGACACAAAGATCTACTTGTAAGCGCTTTTAATATATAACTCACTAAGCTTTTCTAAGATCATTTCTGCCTTTAAAAGAGAAGCTTGATCGGAAAAGTTTTTGTGAATACAAGCAGTAGTCATATCCTTAAAGGCAGTCTCCAAATCCCCTGCTTGCTCCAATACACGTGCCCGACGTAGCAAAGCTTTAATATATTTTGGATTTAATTCCAACGCTTTTGTACAATCTGCCTTTACGGAGCTATATTTCTCCTGTAAATTGCAATTATTGTACACACATATTACCAACAATCAACTTCGACAATCAACTGAAATCAAATTTTCATGTTAAGCTTATTATTACATTACAAACATCTTATTACCAATTGCTCATACGCAGCCGCTCTATTTTGATAAAAAGTCGCCAGTTCATCTTTATTCTCCATGGGACAAATGTCGATTGCTTTAGTATATTCAGCAATGGCTTCATTATATTTTTTTGTTTTGAAATATACATTTCCTTCGTTTTTATACTTCTGCGCTCTTTGTAAAGGAGTCTAAAATAAAAGAATTTACTTGTATTTGTCATTAAAGTACTATCTTTTTGAAGTTTGTGATAAATTTATAGGCATATAATGTCATTACGGAAGGCACTTCAAGTTATTTCATTGAAATTTTATTAATTAGATAAATCTATAAATTATGCATTTCAAAATCTCATCAAGTTCATCAGCAGACAATATATTATTTACTGAAAATTGTAATACTGTTATTATTACAATTTTATATTATTATATTTTATATTATTACAATTGTAATAATGTTCGTAATAATGATATTTTGAAATATTGATGATATATAGCTATAGCTATAATTAACAAACATTAAAAAAAGGACATAATCGTAAGATATAAGAGAATTTATCCAAAATTCAAAACCCTCTCGGATTGTGAATTTCGAATAAATGTTTTTGTATTCAATGGAAAATGCTTCCATATAAGGCACGCTGTCTTAACCTCCGACTCGGCTGCAGGAAAAAGCACTTTGGATGGTCCATCAATCGGGATATGTTTGTCGGATTTCTCCGCATTTTGTATACTGATGAATCGAGAGTATGATCGAAGGAAACGAATGATAAATGCAAATCGATTCTTTGCATCAAAAATGTGTATAAGGTCTATACTATACATGTATAGCAGTTCCTCAAATGTATGACAGAATGCTAAAGCCTTATCAAATAAATTTATTGCTTCCTCTATGTTCCCCCTGAAAGAAAAAATAGATTCAAAATATTTTCATTAAACCACCAGATTCTTTATGTAAATCAAACACATAATTGTAGATTCCTTTACAAAATTGCAATGTACAATAATTGTAAGAAATTATATTGAAAACATACCGTTCTATTTCAATCAATCTTAATACTTTAATACACGTAATCTTGCCTGCAACAGAGCCTCTATCCAATTTTAATGTTTTGTACAAATATTTCTCGACGTTAATAAGATTACAGTCCCATAATAGTAGATAAACAATAGCGTAGTCCGGATCTGTTTCTACTGCTTTAATAAAATAAGTATCAGCCTTTTGATACTGTTGAGTTTCGAACATTATCTATAACGATTAAAAATTTCATTAATAATTTAAAATGTGTACGACATAATACTAATGCTTTATCATTTTCATTTTTTTCGTAATTTTAATTTTTTTTCCAAAATTATAAGTAATTATAAATACCTGAGCATATAAAACATAACAACACACACATTCAAAAGAATTTGAGTATTTATCTGTAGCTTTCTCAATGATTCTCTCAGTAATTTCGGCTAAACCTATATTTCCATTCAATAATGCAAAACGATAATTTGCGTGCCATTTTTGCATGTGTGCCATGCTGAAGTTTGGGTTGTATTCAACGGCTTTTTCAAAATCGCGCTTAGCTTTGCCTAGCTCTAGTATGTTCCTATGTGCCTTAAATGATGAAAATAAAATAATATTGTTACTACGTTGTTTCGTAATACGTAATGAATCTATATATGCAACAAGAAAATATGATCAATATTTAAATTAGTAATATACCAGTCCTCTATGATAGTAGACATCGCTACAACTTGGATTTATGATAAGGGCTAATTCGAAGTCCTTGAAAGCCATTTCTAAAGTACACATTTTCCCAATTTCCAAGTATACATTCGCTCTTTTAATCAAGGCATTTACCCTTATGTCATCACATACATCTTCGCTGTACAAAATAACTTCAAGATCATAGATTGCAGCGTTATAATAGTTATAAATGAAGTAAAATGTAGCCCGTAACAACAGCACTTCTAGTTTAGAGGGAGGTAATGTATCAAATTTGGAACTTTCAATGATTTCTGAACATAGCGGTATTATATTATGATACTCCCTATTTTTTAACGCTTGTAATGGTTTCTTGAAAAATCTGATAACATATTAAAAATTAATCGTCACAAAACGCAAAAAAATCTCTTGCTTATACTTACTCTGGAATGTTTTCTGGATGTTCAAGTCTAGAAAATACTGGATCTTTAGAGAAAGCTTTAATAAAAAATATTTCGACGACATACGTGTTTGGTGCAAATCTTTTGTTTGTCAATTTCTTCGGAAAATACTGTTTCTCTAAAAATAATTTTATTGGGTTGTCCAGAAAGTTCGTGCCGATGTTGAAGGAAAATTGAAACGCAGAAGATTTAAATTTTAGCATACATTTATTAAATTATATAGGTTAGTCGGCACGAACTTTCCGGACAACTCAATAATTGTAGGTCAAAATTTCTTTATCGTTATTTTTCAATTCTTTCTTATTCATTTATCGTGAATAGTATTTAGTACTAAATGCTTTTAATGTGTAACTCACCAAGTTTTTCCAAGATCATTTGTGCCTTTAAAAGGAAAGCATGATCAGAAAAGTTTTCGTGAATGCAGACAGTAGTAATATCCTTCAAAGCTGCTTCTAAATCTCCTAGTTGCTCCAAAATAAATGCCCGACGTAGTAGAGCTTTCGTGTATTTTGGATTCAATTCTAATGCTTTTGTACAATCTGTCTTCACTTTATTATATTTTTTCTGCAAATTTCAATTACAGTTGCGTATAGACATTTATATCACATTAATAAATTTAAATAAATTTTCATGTTATGCTTCTATTAGCAGTATCATCAATTTTATTACCAATCGCTCATACGCAGCCGCTCTGTTCTGATAAAAAATCGCGAGATCATTCACGTTCTCCTTTGGACAAATATTAATTGCTTTATTATATTCAGCAATGGCTTCATTATATTTTCTCATTGTAAAACGCACATTTCCTGCATTCTTATATTTCTGCGCTTTCTGTAAAGGAGTCTACAACGAAAGTTTGTTTGTATTGCAAGAGTGCTATTTCTTATTTCTTTTGCAATTTATGATAATTTTATAATATGTCTGTGATAATTTAATATCTCTATAGGACAGCTACTAAGTATTCTAAAAGATTTTAAGATGTGATTTCTTATATAAATTCAAAACGGAAATTCCAAATGATCATGTATCCGAAAAGGTTTAGTTTCAAAGATATATATGATGTTAAAATTGAAGGAAAAATTTCGTTTTTTTTTCACATATTATAAAAACAACTCGAGTTATTATTTTAAACATACGCAAAGTTTCTCAAGTCATCAAAATAACGAAAAGAATTTTTAAAACTTCGAAAAAAAAACGAATTTTTTCTTCAATATTGGTATTATATTTCTAAATTAAATAGGATATATGATCATATAAAGTTTTTGTCTTGAATTTATGCGAGAAATTTTTTCTTAAAATCTGTTAGAATACTTAATAGTCACCCTGTGTCTTTATGGAACGTATTATGGATTACTTTACTGAAGTTTTAAGATTCGAGAGACAAATATAAAGAAGCTACGTTTCGCAGGTTGTCTCCGTGTCCAGATCTATCGGATAATAGTAATTTCCAGTAATTGCTTCAATTATGGTAGATGGCTCTAGAAATTTTATTGCGATTAAAATAAAATGCATTCTTAGAATTTTCCCTCAGTGTTGGATGTATTGAATATTTGTATTCTTTAGCTATCTTTCTCATGTGTTGTCTAAATATATCTGATTTGTTATAATACAATACGTGGTCCGTAATAACTAATTACATTAATAATATATAATTATTAATAATATATAACTATATATATAACTATATAATAATATATAACTATATTGAGACTACATTCAAAGATAAATAAACGGATTTTCTCTTAGTTTTTTTAACAAGATCCATTACAAAGTTTGACAAAAAATGATTTTTTTTCGAAGCCTGAAACAAGACAAGTCAATTCCTGTAGTTTTATGAACTCTGAATATGAATCCGGTTTCCAAATTGCTCCATCATGTCACAGTTTTGAGAAATTTGCAATTAAAGTTGCAAAGAAGAGCTATTTTCGGGTACTTTATCATATTATAGCTACATGTAACATGTTGGAAAAATTTTATTGCGATTAAAATAAAATGCATTCTTAGGATTTTCTCTCAAAAGGAATTCGGTCATTAATATTCATGATTAAATATAAAATTTATCAAAATATCTGTCAATATGATCATTAACATTTATTAAAAAACTTTATATTATGTTTGCTCAAAGGATTTTAAGGATTTCTTAGACTGTTAAATACAAATCTGATATCATAATTGCTAAATTATGTATTCCATATGACAGAACGCTGAAATTAATCGTATTGTCAAAATTTATATGTATAAAAATTTTCATAATTTTAAATTTGTCTATTTTGATATCAGAGTTTAATTCTTCCTCCCCCTCGCCCTAAAAAACTCTTAAGTTCAAATAAAAATAATTAAAAATTATTTGGTAAATCGTCAATGATTTAATTCACGGTTTTCATTTCACAACAAACCCTTAAAAAAATGAACTATTAGTGAAACTACTTGATTATTCAGTCGTAATTTTTTTGCGAATTATTGGGAAGAGCTATTACATTATTGGGAAAACTATTCAAATAATTATTGGAAAAATTAATTAATTCAGTGTTACTGCTAAAATAAATATTAGTTTAGCATTATATTCCAGAATATACATGACAAAATTATGACAAAAAAAAAGGTTTTTTTTTGAAATCGGGATCTAATTTCACGATGCTCTCCAGCTATCACTCATCCAAAGCTGTATCTCATCTAGACTTACTTGACTTTTGCGATCGTATGAAAATCTCTTCGATGACCCACAAATCCTGAATATTTATAGATGTATAACTGTGACATATCTGGTCAAAGTATATCGTCAAAAAGCTCACGTATATTTAAGATATATGAATTTTTATTTCATAAATGAATCTAAAAAATTTTAATTTGTCCAATGAATAGATTTGGCTACAAATATGATTATTGCAAATACTTTGATTATTGATATGGTAGTCTCTTGATTACAGTCTCTTAGTTATAGGCTTAATGAATTATAATTACGTGCAATTTATTTAAATAGTCATTATTGTGGATAGTTCTAACTACTGAAAGCTGTAATATAATCATTCATATTCGTAATTATTAAAATAGTGCACTCTAATAATCATTATGGATAATCTGAATCTGATTAGAAAATCAATAATCACTCAGTATACTATTGGAGGAATGATTATTTTAAATAATTTAATTAGGGAATCAATAATCACTCTGTCAAAAGCTATAGAGAAATGATTATTGCACATAATCCGATTAGTGGAATCATTAATAATCACTTCGTTAAAAATTATTGGGGAGTGATTAGTGTAACAATCCGATTATTGAATAATAAATATTCACTATTAAAGAGCGAATAATCGCTATTAATATTCAATAGTGATTGGTTTTCCGTAAGAGAACTCCATATTTTATCATAAATATCTCATTAACTATACGACACTAAATTTTGAAGGCTAAAAATTCCCTTTGAAGAAAAATTCTAAAACGAATTTTATTTTAATCGTAATAAAAATTCAACCTCACATATCATTATAATATGCAAAATATTTCAAAATAAATAACTATTTTTCAATTTTAACTAGCAACTTTCTCATAATTATAACATGGTAGAACAATTTGGAAATCAGATATTTAGCGTCCAAAAAAACTGACAGAAATATCTGATGCCATTTGGATTTTTTTTGTCTAACAGTGTTATTAAAATGTCAACATTTTGTGAATATCGCATTTAATTTCATCAGAACAAGGAATCTGATATTGAAGTGAACTGCAATGTTCACGAAACGTTTGCATTTTAACAATGGATCTGACAGAGACAACCCGCGAAACATATAGCTTCCATAAATACCCATGGAAGCGTTAAAAGCTTTAAAGACATAAACGTTAAAAGTTATAAGACAAATATATATTGTAAAAGTCTCGATTATTAAAAAGTTTATCGATTAGGAAAATCCATGATTATATGTAAACTATGCATTTTATAATCCCATTATTACAATAAGTATTCGGCAATGCTTGCAGACATTATCTATTGAAATTAATCTCTTATGATAACGGTATCTAAATATGTCAATGTCACAATATGTTTTATGATGATATAGAGAAAGCAAATAAATTCATGATTCTGATGCTTTTTAAAATCTAGAAGGTAGCATCAAATGCAACTTTGAGAAAAATAATGTTCTTTTTCGTTTTGAATAAATGGATTTTCACAATCTAATCGGGTATTTCCAGATAAGACAAATGATCTCAACCTCCGTCTCAGCCACAGGAGAAGACACTTTGGGTGACTGATCACTATGCTTCCTTCCAGTAAATCTCCTTTTGCTTTTACGCGTCATCTAAAAATACATTGAAACAAATTTTTTGTTCACTTAATGTTTAATTTCTTTTTGCAATACAAAGGATGAAAAGCAATCATAAACATTTTAGAATATTAATAACTTAATAATTTAATTATTATTGTATAGTTATACATAAATTTTAATATCTTACTAATAATTTTTCTGTTTTTCTTAATATAATTCCTTTTATTCTATAGATTTTTAATAATTACTTTCATCAGTAGTGCAGAAACTTATTGATTAAATCAATATTAACTGAATTCTAGATTGGTTTTTTAAAATGTGTTAAAGAATAGCCATATATTCTTTTTTCCTTGTAGCTTCTGTTTTAAGTAAACTTAGACAAAATAATCTACCAGAATTCTTCAAGATTTTGAACATGTTTCCTTTCCATTACAATTTCCAATCAATATACATATCAGTAACAGATCAGTATCAGTAACTTCATGCAATAATTTAAGAATTTGTACTATCACATATGACTCTATAATTCATAAAATAATTAAAATTCAGTTTTGAAGATGAAAGATTTAAAAATTTAAAACAGTAATCTTTTGATCTGTATGATCAAAAGAAGGAACTTAATGTTGAAAAGAAATACAAAATTTTCTGGATAATGCAAATAAAAAAATTAAAAAATGAATGCAACTGTAGACCCTTTTCCTTCCTTTTAGCTGTCGATAATCTGATTCTTTTTGATATCATTATTAATAAGTATGTTAAATATATATGTTTCAATAGAATACTAAAATGATTCAGGACAAAAAAGTTGGCAAGGATATTTTTTAAATGATGTGTTTAATCAATTAATCCAAAGTTGCAGCAAGCAATAACTGTGTAGAAGATGAACCTAGATAATGTGTATCCATGAAAATAATCATGCAAGAATATAAGGAAAGTGAAATATTTGATTTTTTTTGTAGAAAAGACAGTGTAACGCAATGGATCATTATGGAAAGCCTGAGTATCGCATCATATCTTATTTTTCTTCTTATGTTCCAGTAATGAGTTTTCTATTGCTATTTGTAACTTGTTAATTCATAAGAGGTAATTATCTAATTTCCACCGAATTATCTAATGTTGCATAAAATTAAATTTATATGTCAAAGACGTATTTAACTGTGCTTATTTCATTCCAGCTTCTATCCAATAAATTTATTTTTAATGGAAACAAAATACTATAAATTTGATTTGCACTGAAGTGGAATCGAATTAGTGAGGATTTCGGTGAAAACTATACGAGGAGATTACGAACGGTAACGCTTTCCACATTATATACTTATTTCTTTACTTAATACAATCTGCCTTCCGAGAAAAAGATCTTTGGAAGTCAACACGATCAAATTTCGTCAATGTTTCAAGTCTGTCATAATTTCAAAAATTTGAGATGATGCAATACTTGGACTAAAGAGAACACGTCTACAGCCGCCCAAGTGGTCTTTCGAAACTTGCGCGTGATTATGCACGAATATATAATACCTTGTTATTGTTGAACAATATGTTGAATAACGTTAAGTCTGTCGGGCAATTTCCCTTTTCCGTGAAAATTATTCACGTGTGAAGACAAGACTTTCACGATGCGATTATAAAATACTCAAGTCAATCAATCAAATGCGTCGTCTCTACTCATTCTTCTGCGTCGTATTAACTGATCAGTATGACAAAGGCAGTTCATATCAAATATAGAATTCCTAGAAGCCCCTCCTTCTTCCTCTTCTTCATCCGGTAGAAAAATTCTTTCAATTAATGCAAGTGGGATTTCCCTGCAGCCATGGTAGTATCATAGACATAGTATTATCACAGTCTAGATATATTAGCTGAGCATCGGCATCTCTGACATAGAAAAGACAAAGTCAAGTGATCTGGCTATTTTGAGAATTGTACACGCGCTCACATTTAAATATTTTAGCTAAATTATGACACTGATTAATATGAATGTTTTTAAATAAAAGACGCATATATACAATATATCACAACAAATTATTTCATCTTCGTTTAATATTGCAAACAATAAGAATAAAATTGAGTAATTGTTTTAGGCTATGTTATTTATATTTCTTATTGGAAAACCGTATAGTAAATGAAATTATAAAATAAATGGATACTATTCATTTGTTATAAAATGTACTATTATTGAAATGTGTATGTGAGTGCGCGAGTGCATGCGCGCATGCGTGTGTATATACATATAAACCAGGTGTTTACAGGTATATTTTTAAAGGAAAATTTTACTTTATTTAATAATCATAATAACCGCTGGAAAAAATAAATAATATAGAAGAATTAGAATAATATAGAATTAGATAATAGAATATAAAGTTTTTAAAAATAAAATTAAAAAATTAAATTAAAATAAGAAATAAAGTAAAATAATATCCATTATTCAACACATTTATAATTAATATCGTAAATCCACATATATCATTCTGTGTTTATTTTTTAAATATTTTTACTTTTACTATTATGTTCATATTATATATGTAATCATTAAATACATAATAAACAAATAAATATGTTTGAAATAAATATAGAAAAAAATAAGTATGATTATTAGTAAACAATAATAAAAATTAATATTATAGTAGAATAAATATTATAGTAGAATGAAATATTCAGTCACACAATGATTAAAACGATTAATGTATAATTGTAAATTTACTTTTTATTATGAAAAAAATGTAACTTTAAGTACTACTTAAAAACACAAATTATCTGCTTTAAAAATAACAATTCACTACTTTAAACATAATTCTTTGCATTAACAGTTTGTGTTTGAAGCATAAATTTGTGTTTTTTAAAGCAGTGAATTTATATAATTAAAGCAGAAATACATTATGCTGTATCAAGTCGAGATACCTTAATCTCTAAAATCTCGAATTTTAATTTCTCGATTTACAAAACCAATCATCATGTTTTTCTGTTAGATTCTTTTGTTTCATGCAAAAACGTGTTGAATGAGATTAATTTCATCAAAATCGAAAGTGAAGACTTTCTTCTAAATAGATTAGATTGCATCGCAGCCATCTTCTCTGTGATACAACTGACGCATGCGCGTGACGAATTTGTCTTATCAAAAAAAGTGATGTGTCGCAATTGGTATATCTGTGATATTATTGTGGTATTACTAGAGCACTAGAAACATAGGTATTCGCGTCCACTATTTTTATTCCTTTTTCCACTTCTTGTTCTGTCCATCACTGTGACGGGTTATGGTCACTACAAGTTATGATTTGTATTTGCTGCTTGAAATTTTGAAGCTCCTTTCATTCCTTTCATTTTTACTCTCAAAATCAATTGAATATCTACTGTAATATTAGTGCAGGATTTGAAGAGTGTCTGGCGTTCAGGTTATTTCTAGATAAGGTGCCAAATATGTATGTCAATTTGAAGATAAGGATTGAAATTTCTTATCTATGAGGAAGTGTAGAGATGTTTATTTACAAGTCATGTATTTATTTTACAGCAATATAACAACTTGTCGACGAATATATTATCCGCAGGAAATTTAAATAATACCTTTTTTTGATCTATTGATACAGTTTACCGCAACGGAACAATGCACTTAAAAAATTTTTTGCCTTCGTTAATATATTAGGTGTGGAAAAAAATGGGAAAAAGTTCGTGGCGTTTTTTAAATGCTATCTAATGGGAAAAAACGCCACGAACTTTTTCCTACACCTAATATAATATTTCAGTTTTTTTATAGCCTTCTTTTCATCTCTTATTCTTATGATATAATTTCGAAATGCGGAAATACATAGATACAAAGCTATAAGGTTTCCAATAGCTTAGAAGCTATAATCTATAACAACCATAATAACTATAACCTTCTCAGCTCAGCGATGGAGTGGGAACAAAGCAAGGAGTGGGGAAAGGAGTAAAAATGGCGGATATGCGAATATTCATGTTTAAGCCTTAAACACAATGCGAAGGAATAGCGATAGCGATAAGAATAACACGATTTCAACCTATCAGAAATCAGATACACTGGAATATACACTTTCTGATAGATTGAAATCATGTTATTCCTATCGCTATCGCTATTTCTTCGTATTGTGTTTAAGGCTTAAACATGAATATTCGCATATCCGCCATTTTTACTTCTTTCTCCACTCCTTGCTTTGTTCCCATTCCGTCGCTGAGCTGACAAGGTTATGGTTATTACGGTTGTTATAGATTATAGCTTCTAAGCTATTGGAAACCTTATAGCTTTGTATCTATGTATT
>NW_017259263.1:0-3813 GCF_001594045.1 Atta colombica | reverse complement strand
TATATAATATAATTATATATATTATATAATATATAAATATGCTTTATAATATATAAATATGCTTTAATATTATTAGACTGAACATTGTCAGAAATTCAAGGAGTAGGGGGAGGGAGGACCCCTGCGTAGAATAGAACGTACTGTTTTTGATTTCTGTGTTTTCTCTCGTTTCGCGCATGCATCTACTAGAGAGAGGGGATCGAAAGAGATGGTGGGCAATAACAGTATTTCATAATCTCAATTACAAGCTTGTTGTACATACAACTTGAAGCAATTTATTGGCCAATTTAATGCGATTAGTCAATTTTTTCTTTATCCGAGGTCTCGGACCGATTTCTAGCATCGTGGATACAAGGCTGTAGAGTGCGCTCCCTGGAATGCGGAATTGCGGAACGTTCGTGATGACGTTGGTCATGGCTTTTCCGCCGATTCCGTTTCGCTAAAATGTGTTGTCCTATGTTCCATTGAGCAGACATTGCGAAATGCACAATTAGGTCCGATCAATTACAAGAATCTTCCCGTAGATCACTTTCTATTAGATCTAGGATAGCGTTTGTCATTGATTGCACATCCGCAAGTTCCGCTCAATGGAACATAGGAAAATGAATTCCTGCGGATTGGAAATCACATATACATACAGGAACATTGCATCGATTTCGTTTTGTATACTCATTTTAATTTTGATTTACATTTTCGCTTTTCTGTATACTATTTATATAACATTTGTATTCTTCATATTAATCTCCATATTTATCTGGAATCTTAATTAATTATCTTTAGGATTATGTTCAGATTCCCATCCAAGTGCTACCGAGGTATCATTCTATTCTTGTAATTTACAAAATATTAAATAAGAAAGACATATGACTTAGCAAAGTCAACTTACAGTCGATATATCGATGTTAGGGATGACATCCGGAGAACACCTGGGTAGGAATCCGAACACGCTTCAGCATGTTAATTAACCATGCGTTCTTATAAGATCGAAATCAGACTATGCATTGAAGAATGAGATTGAAGATTGAAAGATTAAAATTTGATCGATCAGAACAAAAGGAGCCAAAACTTTTTGTCCTCATTGGTGAAATTTCAATTTTTAATCTCAATCTTCAATGCATAGTCTGATTCCGACCTAAGAGAGTTTTCTCCGTTTAACAACTTAATGCCTTTTTTCACCAATGTAGATTAAATTTAATCTTGGTTCAACTTACTATTCGTCTTTTTCTAGCTCTAAAGACGAAGAGTAGAAAAAGACAAAGAGTAAATTGAACCGAGATGAAAGTTAATCTACGTTGGTAGAAATGGACATTAACAAGGTTACTTTTTATAAATGTATGTACACGACAGGAATGATGTTCCCTGGCGTTCGACGCGCGGCGCTACACATTCGTACCGAATATAGATCCTTTAATCAGAGACTGGTCATCAGAATTTCGTCAAATTTTATCGAGCGAGAAAGAAGAATAGGCCATCTCACTCCTCCACCAACAGCATGTATGCATGATGTATATAGATAAATGATATTTCACAATTTAACTGAGACATTTAAATATTAAAAAAAATTATCGATCTCACTTTGAATGGTTTATAATTTGCATCAAAAATTCAGAAGAAAATTGTATTATATTTTTAATTTCACGTACCGTATAACACAATATTTACAAAAAACGATACAGAAAAAGAAAAGATGCGATATGTAATATGATATGAAAGAAATGGAAAAAAATGGAAAGAAAGTAGCAAATTAAAAAGATAGGCATTATTTTTATTTGTATTTTTTATATTTTTATTATTTTGCACATTATAGACACAGTTTCGTATATAATTAGATATTGTGACCCAGAAAAAATCAAAAAACATTCTTATACTATGATTTCTATAACTCTTATTAATTTATAATTCTTATACTATAATCATGTATATTTTTTTCAGTAATTGAAAATTAAAAGATTTTAAAAGATTTTTGAATGATACTCAATAATTTTTAATATTTGCACAAACATACAATTTTCCAAAGTAAAATCTAAACTCAATTTGAAAAAGTCAATTACAAACTTCAGTTGCTAACTTCAATTGTAATATTAATAAACTGAAATATTAATAAATTAACTTATGTTTCGCATGACAACCGTCGGCAGCCTTAAAGGCTTTTTATTAATAGTTTATTAATAGTTTTTATTAATAGATTTATTTCTATTGTATAAGTATAGAAATAAAATATAGTTAAAAATAAAATTTCATTACAAAAAAACTTAAACCTTTAATATAAAATGATAATGCACCTACTCTCTCTCTCTTTCTTTCTCTCTCTCTCCCCTCTCCTTCCATTCCAATCAATCTTTAGAATACTTTGAGTGCATGAGTGCGTGCACATTGATGTGTAGAAACATATATACATATCGTGTTCAAAAGTGATACCTCAACATAAAATCATAATTAAACCTTTGATGGTTTCTCCCATACTTCACAACACGTACATCCGTGAATCAAAATAACGACCGAAAAAATCAGAATACTTGTCCCCGAATTGATTCTTGACATTAAGTTCTATTTTTACTGCATCTCTCAAGTAGTACAGATTTAGCAGTTCCTTAAATGTACGACAGTATATTACAGCTTGGTCAAACAATCTTATTGCTTCTTCTATGTTTCCCCTAAATTAAAAAAATGCATTCAAAATATTTTCGCTAAAATCGAATTCAGAATATTTTTATTAAAAAACAACTTTCTTTATATGAGTCATGTATGTGACTACAATAAGTTAACAAATTTTAAAGTACAATAATTATGAGAAACGATTGAAAACCTTTTTATTTCAATGATTCCTAACGCTTCATATGCAGAACTGCACTTTTCATCCAATTCTATCGCTTTCTTAAGGTATTTCGCAGCTTTATCAGAATAACCGCTCCAATCAAATTGCAAAAAGGCCCTCTGCAGATAAACTAAAGACATAGATGTGTTCTCTGGATGTTTGTTTATTATTTTAGTAAAATAAATATCAGCTTTTTGGTACTGTTGACTTTCAGACATCATCTAAAAATAATTGAAAATTTTTAACAATGAATCGAAATGTAAATGGTAATAATTTATTTTCTAT
The DNA here is from genome assembly GCF_001594045.1 of Atta colombica. Taxonomy (NCBI): domain Eukaryota; kingdom Metazoa; phylum Arthropoda; class Insecta; order Hymenoptera; family Formicidae; genus Atta; species Atta colombica. The sequence goes on along the minus strand of NW_017259263.1, from coordinate 713 downwards.
CCCTTTTTTATTCCAATTATTTTTTTTTTAAATTATAAGTAGTTTTATATACCTTACTATAATATTGACAACAAAATATACATTCAGGAAGATTTGTATATTTTTCGAAAACTTCCTCGGAAGCTCTCACAGCCGCTTCAATTAATCTTACATCTTTATTTAACATCGCAATGCAATAATCTGTATAGCATTTTTGTATGCATGCCATACTACAGTTTGGATTGTATTCAAGAGCCTTTTCAAAATCGTGCTTAGCTTTGTTTAGTTTGCCCATGCGCACATATAACTGAAAATACGAAATGTTATTTATATTATTTTATATATATACATTTATACGCATGCGACAAAAATATGCTCAATGTTAATGTGTTTAATACCCGTCCTCTGTGATAGTAAATATCGGCGTAACGCGGATTTATACTAATGGCTAATTCGAAATTCATGAAGGTCATATCTAGATCCATGAACTTTAGATGTAAGTATGCTCTCTTTAACAAGGCGTTTATCTTTACATCATTGGATGCATATTCGATGTTCAGTATACATTCTAAGTCTTGGAATGCAGAACCGTATTTGCCCAAAAGTGTATAAAATGTAGCTCGTAATAATAACACTTCAAGTTTAGTTGAAGGTAATGAATTAAATTCCGAACTTTCAATAATTTCCGTACACAATGGTATTACGTCATCATATTTCTTATCTTTTAACGCTTG
>NW_017259262.1:107843-110169 GCF_001594045.1 Atta colombica | reverse complement strand
TGTAGATCAGTTAAACAGTTTTATCATTAAAATTCAAAACAGGACACTTACATCACTCTACATATTTTTTCGTGCGTTAGAGTAGAACAAAAAAATATGTTATGCAAAAGATGCTTTTGTAGATCAGCTAATCTTTCTTATCGTTAAATTGAAACTGATTGTACGATTTTCATCATTCTGTATATTTCTTCACGGGTCAGCATAGCGCGAAGAATGTGTTACTTTATACAAAAGATGCTTTTGTAGATCAGTTAAACAGTTTTATCATTAAAATTCAAAACAGAAAACTTACATCACTCTACATATTTTTTCGTGTGTTAGAGTAGGACAAAAAATGTGTTACTTTATGCAAAAGATGCTTTTATAGATCAGCTAATCTTTCTTATATTTCTTCTCATTAAATTGAAACTGTACGATTTTGATCTATATACTTCTTCTTGTGTTAGTATGAGACAAAAATGTGTCACTTTATGCAAAAGATGCTTTTGTAGATCAATTAAACAATTTTTATCATTAAAATTCAAAGCGGAAAAATTTTACATCACGCTACATATTTTTTCGTGCGTTATACTAGGACAAAAAATGTGTTACTTTATGCAAAAGATGCTTTTATAGATCAGCTAATTGTCCTTATCATTGATATTAAATTGAAACTGACTGTACAATTTTCATCATTCTGCATATTTTTTCATGTATTAGCATAAGGCGAAAAAGGTGTCACTTTATGCAAAAGATGCTTTTGTAGATTAATTATCTAATTATTTTCAGCGTCGTAACTTGGATTCACATTTTTTACATTTTCATAATTTATATATTTTATTTCTTACATATCATTCAATATTTGTACGTTAGAATGAAATAAAATGACATAGGATGCAAAATGTGTCCTTTTATGCTTTCAGCTAATTGCTTATGTCATTGACTATGTGCTTCAAAGTTTGTCAATTCTTTTATTCGCTATTTGCCAAATGAGTGATAAAAGTTTCTTATATATAAGAAACTTTTATATATTAATATATATTTTTGTTCGTACATTAAAACGAAGAATATATCATTTTATGGAAGAGAGCATGTATAAATAAACTAATTATTGTTTCTATCATAATTCAAAAATTAAACTTTACATATTTCATTGCAAAATTTATGTTTTCATACATAATTGTAAGATAAAAATATATCACTTTATATAAAAAGACACGTTTGCAAAGTGATTCCGTATAATAATAAAGAATATAATCTTAATTTTGATATCTTTTTTTTCTATACATATGTTTCAATATATTAGTATAGATTGAATGCTTTTAGCATGCATTTGATAGTTTCATTTTTATATTCGTATCATTCACAGAAAAATAAATCAATATATCAAAATTTTGAAATTCTATTATCTACATTTACATGAAATAGTATATATAGTTATTTAAAGATATTAAAATTAAGATTGTTAAGAAAAATGTATGTCAATCTCACATATTTCTAAAATTATGGAATATAGAAATTTTTTCTTTAAATGCAATTGGAAATTGCAAATCAAAAAATCCTACAGAAATATTTCATAATCGTCTTGTCTGACACTTAAACTAATTGAACTTAATTTATGTCATCAATAAAATCTCATTACTCAATATTTACCTTCCAAATTATATAATCAAATTGTATTATATTATAAATTAATGTAATATTTATTAAGAATTATGAAGTTTTTATAAACTAATATTCTTTTCCTTTTTCTGTTTTACACACAATAATTTTATGAGATTTATTATTTATTATGATGATTCTCATAATTATTTATTTTGATAAATGCTTAGGAAATAAGATAACTTTATGAATTTCACAAATATATGCACAGAATAGAATTTGCATTTTAATAATATTAAAAAGTATTTAATTTAAGTAATATGATGCTTTAAAATCGGAATTTTAAATAGTAATTCATGTGTCATTTTATGCAAACACTTCCATAGATCAGTGCACTCAATGCTTCATCATCTCTATGTAAATCTTATTAGTAGTAAACAATAATTTATAATATTTATCAAATACTTCTATTATAATATTTCTGAATATCATATATACTATAGAATGCATTATTCCTAAGCAAATTATTTTGCACAATAATTTTAAATAAAATACTGACTTTATATTTATAATATAAAATCAGCATTTTGTGCTTAATTATTATAAGAAAATTCTAAATTTTAATGTAAATATTAATCAGCGTTATATATAAGAATATATAATATTTTATACATTTATAAATATTTTAACAATTAAATATGTTTTATAAATATTTATAACATATGTTAATATAATTGTTATACAT
>NW_017259262.1:103657-107344 GCF_001594045.1 Atta colombica | reverse complement strand
ATATATTTATATTATATACATATATAATATATTTAGTTAAAAAAAATAATGGCAATCATATACTGCATTTATCCATAAGAAAAACGAAAATATAAAAAATGGATCTTCTAAATTTATTAAGCTTATTTCCATTTACCCAGAATTAATTTATCTTAATATAAAGAAATATTACGCGTACTTTATGACTCGCTCGCACATCCGATATGACTCAAAGTCAGAACATGAATTTTGATTCATGGCCGTTAGTATAATATACACATATCACACACACTTTATGCAGATGATTCTTATATAAATCAGCGCACTGAATGTTTCGTTTCTATGTAAATCTTACCATGCGAGCATAATGCATATAAGTAAAACTTAACACACAAACTTATACTTAGCAGTTTCATTAAGCTGTTTTCACTTATTCATATTAAATCTATCTGAATTTATATATCTTCTTCAATTGATCATCTTGATCGTCATCAACTACTCACGCGTTTCTAGATACATTAACTAAACTTGAGATAAATCTCGCTCGTCTCTGTTATTAATCCCCTGAGAACCACGGCTGTCGATTGGTTCTTGCCATGCAGATGGTCCCGGTAGTCCGGTTATTTGGTGTTGAGAAGGTGGCGGTAATTGATGTGCCGCTGGTTCCTCAATAATGCATGGTATGGAGATTTTATCCCAAGCGAGCTTATTGACTGTAGCCAGCCCGTGAACGCATACGACGCTCTGTGGATGGGAGTGACAGGGATGTTGATGCTGTAATACGAGAGTTGTTGTCGGTGGTGGAGGCGGCAGGGATGGTTGAGGGTGAGGAGGAAGGGAAGTGAGCCACGTCACGCCTGGCTCCGTCCTGTGTCATTTACCGGTCTGTTGTAACGCCGCGTTGATCTGCGCCCAGAGATCCTTATTACAAGACTGAGATCTATATAGAAAACGAATATCGTTAATTTCTTATAGCTTTATTCACGTATATATACATCATAAAATCTTTTGTATTTGGATTTACCTTTTGATGGACTGTAACCATTCCTTGAACTGAGTATTTCCTTCAGGATTAATTTGAAAAGCAGCTCTTGCTGCACAAACAATATTGGCAAATTCTTCATAATCAGTAGCTGTTAAATGATACAGTTTTTGATGCATACACTGAATGTACCTAAAATCAAAATAATCAAAATCACAAGTTATTATTTGACACTGATTCGAGATTTGTAATCATCTTTTATTTCTTTTTATATTATAAAAAGTAATACTAACATCTGTTGACATTTGTGCACTAGCGGAGCCAATAAGGCAGACCTCAAGTGCTGTATGATGAGCGCCGGATTATTTCTAGCAAGATATTGAGCTGCTTCCAGAGCAACATGATGAAGGACAAAAGGACTCACAATGCTATTTACAGCACAGATGCACAATTGATGCATATAATGTGAACCAAGTCGTTTCGCAACTCTCAGCAAAAATTTAACATCCTCTCCATAGGGTGGATTTCGTGCGTATTTGGCTTGAGGCCGATCATCGTGCACTCTACGAGCCAAAGTTTCTAACGCAAGCATACCTACACGGTATGCAGAAACGAGAGTCCGTTGTTGATTAAATGTCTGACTTTGCCTATGAACCTGGAGCGAAAAAATCAAGTATTTTTATCTAAGGCTAATACATTATCATACATATGTATTATATTGTTAGAAATTACCGGAGGTTGAGCTCTCACAGTTGATATCATAGATTGCGTCTGAACTAACGTGGGTCCAGGCAAGCTGTTTTGTCCAGGAAGAGGACCCGTTACTCCTGCCTGGACCTGAATTAAATAGAAAATTATATTTATAATACATATTGAAATTAAAAATAAGCAATAGAATAATACTTACAGGTATAGGTTGTTGCATCGTATATAAATGGCGCGTTCCCGGCGTGGGTGGAGGAGGTTGCGGTGTGTAATACGGTCCAGGTGGAGGTGGAGCGGCCGGAGATGGATGATGTGGATGTGGTGGATGTTGAGGATGTCCAGGATGATGTGGAAATGGATGATACATTTGCATGTGTGGTGCAGGTGGTAAAGTGACTCTATGCGAAGGCATCGGACCGCTAAATGTCGCAATAGAATGATGAGGATGTACAAAGCTATATGGGCCCACAGCGTACGGCATGCCAACACCTGGAACATTATAAGATAATATTTAAGAAATTCAATGATAATTCTAAGAAAAAAGAGATAAGTATACCTAAAGGTGCCAAAGTTGTAATTGTTGGATGAGTATAATGTTGAGGAGGTGGTTGCGTGCTGGTAACGACAACTGTCTGCGCCGGACCAGGCATCATTTGAGTATTCGACAGATCCACAGAAGGTCCTGGATCAACTAATAATACTCCATTGAGATCTAATTGTAGAGGATCATGAGAAATCTCATCTTGCTGATCTCCACCGGGAGTTTGCTAAAAACAAAAATATAAAGAAATGTTTATTAAATTAATTGATTCACATTATCAAATAACGATTTATTTTATTCAAACTTACCCGAAGATATAATTCGTACCAATATTTTGCCACTTGGAATAGCACCTCTGGATAAACACCGCCTCCTTTTGCAGTATTTTCTACCGTAATACAAGCTTTCTCCAACATAGCCTCGCTTTGTTCCTTACACTATAAGAAAATAAAAGATTTAATAATTGTCTGTACATAGTATATCTGATTACATTATACATACCTGAGATATAGCTCTCTGAATTTCATTAGGATTAAGAGCATGCGCGTGCGGTAGACAAGATAAAGCAAGTTCCGCTGCTGCTCTAACCATATTTGGATCGCTACCTCTCGAAGACTTATCAGCTATACTGACAGCTTCAGGCGGAGTCAAATGTCCTTCCCAACTGTCAATAAGAAACCAAATCGCTGGAGCTCCGATTTCCATTGCTTGGCCGGTTATCCAGGACACGTGGCTTGAGTATGTACGACTGAGCCAATTCGGACTAACGCAATTATGGAGACCGAGGGCATATAATCCGAGTTGAAAAGCACACATATGAAGTGCTCTATGGGGACCATGATGATTTTGACTAGTTGATGGTTGAGTGAATAATGAAGTAGAACTGGTACCACCAGCTTTCGATAAGACCGTCTTTGCCAATTCGCACATGAAGTGTGCGCTTGCTTCTGACGGTTGATTTGGAATAGATGGATATAGCCTTTTGCTCTTATACCTAGACGACCAAAACAAAAAATACAAATTGCCACATAATATATGTTATATTGCGTATTTTCTAAACACATACCGTGTTTCTTTAGTTCTAATAGGCACCGGTAGCTGCACAATTTGCGGTTGTATAGGTAATGCACTTATACCACCGTCTAATTCTGCGCTCGTACTACTATGAGGTCTACTGTTAGCACCAATAATGTTTTCACCACCATTATCAGTCCCAGCTAAAGGAGATGAACGTTCTTCATCGTGAACAAATCGTGCCATCTAAAATTCAGAAAACGTTATGTGTAAATTTTGTAGTACCCAGTATTGCAGAAAATATCTTAAATTCTTACTTCACTCTTTGTGGGAGGATTAGCAGTATAATAACTACTAAGAATAGGTGATTTGATAAGTTGGTGAACATCTCGATCCAGCAACTTATCCATTATTCTAGCCAATTTTACCGGATCATCTTTGTAATGTACGAGTAAAGTAATAGCTA
>NW_017259262.1:85851-103557 GCF_001594045.1 Atta colombica | reverse complement strand
TATATATAATATATGAATATTATACATATGATAGTATAAATGTTACCTTTGCCTGCGAGTTCCTTCACAAAGAAGTGGATGATCTGCTTCACTTACGTTCGCCTTCAATCCCAAGACAGCCACAGCGGCATCAAATCCAAGATTTGGATCAATTTCTGCAGGTAGTTTCACTCCTGTGAAATATTTTATATTTCTATTCTCTGTTTGACAAAGAAATATTTTCTTTTCCATATAAATATAAATATGATTCGATTAGATATTTATTCATGGAAGAATAAAATGCATTTTTATAAAATAAAATATTTAAGATACATATTATTAAGAAAATATTTCATACTTGGTACATCGAGTGCATCATAAATAAAACTAGCCAACATGATGGGTAAGAGCGCATGTCCTCTTGATCTCATAACTCCATCTCTCAATTGTTCGGCTCTTTGTTTTATCATAGCTAATTCAGTCGGTCCCAAGGGAATTCTTTTTAGCAAAACTACCAATTCGCTTTCTTGATGAGCCAATTTAACCTAATTAAATTAAAAATAATCATTAATTTCACGAACAATAAAACTACATTTTTTTCGTTGTTTAGTCTTACTTCCAAAGGCTTTGTGTTAGCCGGTGGCCTAGCCATTTCCAAACCAAAAAGACCCACGCGAAACGCCAAATTATGATATTCTGGATTCTCAGCAAGTACTGTGCATAGAAATCCACATTTTGCTAAAGTCGCTGATGCGAGACACGTTACCTGATGAGATGCTGGATTCACATGTTGCTGTAACGCCAAGTTAAACATTTCTTCATAATATTTATTTTAATTTAGTGAATAATTTTTATCTTTAAAAGAACATACCCTCTTCCGTTTGTTCTTAACTGGCACTGGCGGTCCTTCGATTACAAGATCGGGAGGATTGGCCAAAAGTTCTTCAGCTAACTGTACTCCAATAATACATGCTTCTCTCGTATGACCGTGAGCATAAAGTCCCTCTGCCCGCGCGAATAAAATGTCCCATGGATCTTCCGTTTTCTTTAAATTATTTAGAACTACACTGGCATCTTGAGTAGTAGCGGTATGTATATTGCTTTTAGCATATTTATTCGGCAGGCTACTATTATTGGTCACAGCTTTTGGATCATAGTAGTAAACATTGTACTCATCACCAGAAGGACTGTCACTACTAGATGAGGAGCTTTCATCTTTGAATGGCCTCCCAGCTTCCTTTTCTTGATCGGATTCTTGTTCATTCTTACCACTGACCCCTTTGGGCACAACACGCAATTTATCACGGCACTCCGCAATATTCGTCCTACTGCACTTCGCGTTCTCGCAGGCAGGTTTGTTATTACTACTATCACTACTATCACTATGTGTCTCGGACGAGGCGTTTGAGCGATGCTTGTCCGAGCCTTGAGCGTTCTTCATACTAACGTTACTGTTGGAAGATGACTCGCTACCAGCCCCTTCCTATAATAATGCATTGTCATAATATAATTTTAAAAAATATAGAACTATATAAAAAATATATAATACTAATGTAATAAATTCGAGTGCAAATGAAGAAATAATGACCTGCGAATCGGTATCGCCGCAATTATTTAGTTGAGCACAACCTTGTCTAAGAACAACCTGAGACTCAGATATATCAGGAATGTCGGTATCATTCTCACAGAAACCTTCGGAGCTAACGCTGCTACGATTTCCATCGCCACCTCCACTTCTCGAACACAATGGGAATTCACGCGGATTCAACCGTCGTCTGTCTAAGTAGCTGAACTCGACAAGACCAACATTCAATGACCGTCGACCGTGATGATGGGACATTGGTGGTTGATAATTCAATACCGCTGAACTAGAATTTACCTAAAAAAATATGCGTTTATTATTCGAATAAATTCTTAATATTTCTTAATATTTCTTAATATTCTTAATATTTCTTAATATTTCTTAATATTCCCTTAATGAAATATAGTGATGAATTATTATAAACCGTTGCAAAAGAGACATAAGATACTAACCTGATTTACCTCCGTCCTTGTATCTCCGGCATGCCGAAAACACGTAAAGGGACAGTGGTACATAGGATTATTCTCGGCGGTATATGTAATTCCCGGTAAGATATATTCATCCCAATCAAGATAACAAGCTTCGAGCGCTGACTTGAATCCGGTAAAGACTGCGAGATCATGTTTCAGGGAATCTTTCTGTGAACTATTACTTCTATTGTGTGAGTTGTGCGGCACGGAACTGCCACGACACTTGGCAACCTGAAACACGCAATTAAAGTCGTTATAAACTTAACTTTGTCAAAGGAAGAAGAAAGAGGAATGTGAGATATGCAATGCTCACTTTATCTATGATCTTCAAGTGCCAAGCCATAAATTGAGCATGCAACATTTCACGCTCTGATGGGGATAGACCAGGATTTAACGCGGCTAATCGCCAGAGAACTACAATCTCGTCGCATAGGGACGAGCACGCGTGTTGAGAAGCGTGCACATTGCTGTTCATATTATGCTTGCTGCCATATCCGGTACCATTCAGTAAGGCAACTTTAGTGTTGAACCACCAAACAAGAATCTGCTCGCATGCCATGCACTCTTCCGTGATGATTTCCAGCAGAGGAATGGCATTACGGTCATTTCTCTTGAACATTTCGCGCACGATGGAAAGGAGATTCCACATTCCCTCTGGCTCGCGACCTCTCAATGGTCGCAACAATGATGCCCATTCAGAAGCGGCTGGAGGTGCGGTGGTGCTCAAATAATTAACATCACTGAAAAGGACATCACGGAATGAATTATGTTAAATGGTTATCGCGGCGAAGGCGCCAGCTGATCTATTAGAGCGCTGCTGTTCACCTGAAGACTATGGGAGCCGGCACGCAAAATTTGATGAGAATTTTCTTGATGTTATCGTGTAATGTCTTCTCATCTAAATACCAGGAGGTTTGATCGTAAGCAGATGCTCCGGCGGTTGGATCGGGAGCTCCGCAATAACTGTTAATAGCACTTGGCTGTGTTGAGAGTAATTCGTCCAGGAGTCGCTGGGCTGTGGGTAAAATTTGCTGAGGTAATTCACTGATGAGATATTGAGCGAACTTCTGCAATTGCTCCCGATGTAATCGTGACAGAGATTCACTAACTGGCGCTCTCAGACATACTTGCGTTGGCTGAAAGAATGTTGCGTAACATTAAAATAAAATCTGTCCTTTCACATCAATCAGGACTGAATAAAGGACTGAAGGGACGCATATTTCGTTTGTGACTACATATCACACGTGATATATTGTATAAAAAATATAAAAAAAAAAGTGAAGAATTTTACTGAACGTCATTCGTCTCCTTTCATTTAGCTCGATGCCGATCTTCCTAAAGTTAACATGCGCATACCATGTGTATTCTGTGCAGACAAACAGCTACCACGTGCGCGCACCAATAGGCCGTTGAGGAACAGGTGCAATTACATGATGTAATTCTGCGCCGATCAAACGTTACAGCAACGTTGAACTGTGCTCTGACCCCGTTCGTTTGCGGATTTACACTGGCACTCAGATGAAATCCTGTTCACAATATAGTTCATATGTGTAAAGGAAGGCAATCAATAAAAAAAACTGATTTAAAATAAAAATCAAAAGAAAGCGGTATTATTATTAAAGCGGAATTCTGTATGAAAAGCACTGCCCGCCAATTTTTGCACAAATTCTCGTTTGTCTATTTTCAACATATCATTAAATTTTCTATAGAGATCAATCATCGTCAAATTAATTACATATATTTACCAATATTAAAAGTTCATGGAATATTAACAAAACGAGTTTTTCTTTTCTTTACTATTCAAAAATTTTCTTTAAAGATCGTCTTACCGATTTGTAGAGGCTCCTTAACGGTCTTAGCACGATAGAGATGTTCGCCGCGAAGAAATTCATCAGCGCTACCGTTTGCGAGACATGAATAAAGTCGTATATCCTCTTCGTTATCGGGAAAACTCCAGAAGGCTATTCTCAGCTGAAGTTGCTCCGGTACAGGTGGATAGAAATGCTCCACCAGCTCGAAGGGAATATGAGACGCCACGCATCGTGCCGAAAGTTCGCAAAGAGTTGGCACCGTCTGTTGTCCATCTGTAACAAAATAGTAAATTGTGTGTAATAACGACGTGCATTAATGTTAAAAAAAAAAGCATCTTCACTCAAAAGTTTACAAAAACAAATTATACCGTTTGTGACAAATGTAACTTTCTCTGCCTTTTCATTCGCGCATACGCTTTGCCTGCTCACTGTTGCACAGCTGGAGAATAATTATGCTCTGTTTCCGTCTTCGTTCATAATTACGACACGCACCAGGCTCGTGCAGAAAAATAGTTCGTCGCGAGTTAGCCACGACAGCGATATTCTCTAATTATCGTCTCCTGCTCTTAACGAGCGAGCGCGATTTCATGAGCTCGCCATTTGCGAGTTAGCGTGTCTAACATGTATGATTTTTCTGAAAGGTACGCTTGGTATCAATGCTCGAGAAAAGAAAAATCTTCCTAAGATCGTAGAATATTAACGGTGTTCGCGGAAATGCTTGGAAACGAAACACGAGATAATTATTTATACGTGCACGCACTCATATCTCCAAGAAACATACATGCTTCAGACTGCAATTCTTTCCGTTTGGAGACAAATAAACTCGAGATAAAATATTCTTAATTGTAATAAATCATAATTCACATTTGTTGATCTTTATTGCAAAGAAAAAATTCGTAAAAACATAGAAATAAAATAAAATAAATAACATATAATTTCTCTTAATGTCTCTTGTCGAAAAATTAAGAAGCACATTGTGTGCATCAACTTCATCACTATGTATTTAAAATTTACATCTTACAAATTAGCAGAACAAAATGAGCAAAATCAAGTCTAATTAACATTTTTTTTATTAATATAAAAAAAAATTTGTCGTCAGATTTAAAAAAAATGTTCTGCTAAAGGAGGATTAAGCGGAACATCATTTTTTAAACAATTGTTAGAACAACAAATTTCTTTTTTTTAATTTCTCTAACTGTTTATCCTCTTTCAAATTATTTTACGAATGGTTCTATTGCTGAAGCAGTCAATGGGAGTAAATGGATTCGTTTCGCAATACGAGCTCGAGAGAGGACTTTTTCACTGAAGTCCACGCTTAATTAAGTTCAGAAGCGCCAGGAATAACACGACTAATACCAAAAGGAATCGTTCGTTAACGATAATTACGATCGATGACATTAATCATCATTATCATCCGTCTCGTAAGAACTTTTTATGAATGACGTTCTTATTTGCGCAGCTTCCACGATACATTACAAAGGATGATACATGAGGAGCTTAGATAATTTGAGAACAGGAGAAAAATAAAAACAATATGAAGAAATAACAAGAAAACGAGATTCATAAAAATTCTGGTCGTTCTATCATGGTTAAATCTCGAAAAATGTTGCTTCTAATCAGATTACATCGTAACATGTACATGATCGTGGTATAATTTTTCCAACACGACTGACACATGCGACAGTTTTCGCAGGATGTTGCTCGGCGCTTTATCGATCTTCGGCGGGGACGCAAGTTCGAGTTTCAAACAAGAGCATGGCATCGAGTGCCTACTGTCCCGGAAAGTAATATCACCAAATCAATAGTGGAAAACGCGGCTTCACTTTCTCGCGATAGACGTGACGCCAGAAGCATTACTGTCTGTATATTCGCGATCGACCTTACGCGGAACAGACGCAAGGGGTGAGAGAGAGCACCTCTCGCCGTTCTGAAAATAGCCGACCGGGTTGAATGAATGAACGCTTGTATTGGGTTGGAACAAAAATTCATAACGTTACTTCACTTGTCTCTCTCTACATAGCTATTTTTTTTAATTGGCAATTATGCCATTCAATAAAACAAAGTATCAGCTTTGAACTCTGGAAAATGAAGAATCTGTTTTTTAAATTGTTTTACGATAATTTTTATTTAAGTTGTGAACAATCGAAGTCAAATTGTTCCTTTAATTTAATTTGCGGTAACTCAGTAACAAAAAAATCTTAATGGGATCTCATTTTTTAAAAACAATTTTGTAAGGAAATTTTAAGCTTTTATGTTAGAAAGTCGAATTTTTTGCAAGTTGTTTTTTTAGACATGTGACACACAATAAAGTGAGAACAAAATTTACCATTTTTGTTCAGCTCGTAGTTTTCTATATGTAAAAATTATTAAACTTATAAAAATTCAAAAGAGACAGTGACTTTTCAAAAGTAGAGATTTTAAGCTTTAAAATTCACTTTTTAAATTTATTTCGTTCATTTTTAACGAATGTTACAGCCGCTTGAATTTTGAAGTTCGTAACACTTTTTGTTTCAATACACAGCTTCGTTACATAAGCTCGCGTACGCGTTATGTGTCATGCCGCGACCATTCGGCACGGAAAAAACGCGCGACTTGTCGCAGAAAATTTCTAACGAGTCATACCGATGGAAGAGTGCCCGTTCAAATGAATGAAAAGCGTACACATTTTTTCCCCTCTCGCCTTTTACTTCCCGGGTCTTTCCCGTGCGGAAACCGTAACGAGCTTCGTGGTCGCGGTTTTGCCGCGCAATGTAATTTCCTTCAGCTTCAACGAAAGCTGTAGCCATCACGTCGGGAAATTCTCTCGGATGGCCGGCGCGCCAGCTCTCGTCCGATACAACGTGTCGAGTGCTGACAATTTGCAAAAATTTCCATTACTCTGTAACCATGTCACTCTTTTTTTTTACACGGAATTTGATCGATCGAATGCGAAGAGCGAAACATTATCGAATTTATGTCAATTGAATCGCAATATTCGCAATCTAATTTCGCAAAATTGTTCATACGTATCGTAACATTAAAATCTATCACTGTTAAATTCATCATATCGAACTGTACCCAATTTTTAATCATTACTGTAAATCGTCACTGCTCCTATCAATACATCGTTATTTTAATTAAAACAATTTGACTCTAGTTTATTATTTATATCAAATATACGGATGTTATTTTAAAATAAAGCAATTTAATTACGGAAACAGATTGGTAATGGAGGTTAAAAATATAATATAATGAAAAATAAAATAACAAAATAATAAAAATAATAATAATAATAATTGTATATAATAAAAATAGTAATAATAAAAATAGTACAAAATAATAATTGAGTTACCATTACTCCTTTAATAATTTAACAATAGAAGAAAATACAGAAGAGATAAAACTGTTCCGGTTGGAACAAAATGAGAAATGGATTTAAAAAAAAAGATTTCAGTGTTCTCTGTCAGCTAGTTATTTTTCAGGCTCCATGGCAATTGATTAGAAAACTTTCAGAGATGCAATTGGAATATCCCGGAGACAAATTGTGCGGACTGCGGAACAATAGCCTGGATCTCAATCGAGATGTGTTATTAAAATGCATTTACGGGGTGAGCGTGAGTGGCGGATATGGGAAGCAAATATTTCTGCGGATCTGTGAAGCGCGTATGCGCGAGCAATGCTCGGTTTCCAGGTTTCCGCAAACCGGATGCTCAGCAATCAAATTGAAATTGAATCAATAGAAATTGAATTTCCATTAATAATAGGCCGCAGCATGGTAACGTCATTTCCTCCGGGTCGAGAGCATGCGAGGCTCTCATCGTCTCGACTCTACTCGGATCCGCGTCTCACGGATACGGCAAATAGGATCGGCGCGAAGTACGATAGGATAATCGAACTGTCGAGCTTAAGCAATCGCATTAAGCCACAGTACTATTGTCACACTAAGGCAGCCTAATGTGATTGCTACTTACAATTGTGGCTATACGAAGCGCGATAATCATCGTAATAAAGCGCACATTCTCCTATATTATAGATAATGTAAGGATGTCCGAACAGCGTTCGTAACAAAATAAATAAATAAATAAATAATAAAATTGTTATACGAAGAGAAAGAACAATTTTATTAAAATAAATAAAAATATAATTAGATATATACAGATCTGAAAGTAATTTTGATAAATCAAAATAATTATGTAGAACGTTCAAATTGTAATGTTGCAAAAAGTTTTAACATTTAGTACACTAGTAAGTGTAAACTTGAGTGTTTTTCATAAATATTTAGATATTCACAACAAAATTGTTTTCAGATCTGCATTTATAATAGCTATATTTTTAAACACTTTAGTAAAATTGGTACACGTTCTTTCCGTGTAAATTTTCTTATGAAACGAGAATTCTTTGAATGCTTCCTAGTGGCTGAAAATTCGCGAGTTTTCACGTACCAAACGGGCGTCGACCGGAGCTTATCTTCCACGTAAATGGAACTCGAACAGCGAATGCACGTGACCACATTGCTGTCTTTTAAATTCTCCGATACAATTCCTGGAGAACGGATAAAATTTGCATCTCGGGATTCGCCTTATCCGCTTCGCCCATTACGCGGCACAGTGGTGCACGAGTTTGCACAGATTCGCAGTACAGCCCGGAAGAATATTTCTCCCTTTATCTTCATGGCGATATTCTGTTCAACGGTGCCTGTTTTACGGCTGAGCGCGGAATCATGTTGCGTGGATTCATAAAAGAATCGCGCTACAATCCCGTGTCTCGGTGCAACGAGCTTGTTACTTCGCTGTCTAAAACGGAAGGAAATTGCTACTCCAAATGTAGAATTGAATCGATATTGTGTTTTTGAAAACATAGTACAATTCAAACATAAAGAATAGATATTTCTTTATTAAATTATTAATAGATAAAGATCTCGCATAGTGATCTCGCAAATCTTGGGAAAGCTCGCTGGCAGACTACTAATCATTTCCTCCATATAATACGTTCTTATCTTACCGAAAGTGCTGTGAAATTCACACGTTTCGCTACTAAATCTTATATTACGTCGAAACTTGCAAAGGACAAAATCTAATTTCCAAATCGTGAATGATCGTCATGTCATTGATGACACATTCGTGTGATTAGGAATGTAACTAAACTTATCAAGATTGATCAAATGACCTTTTTAAACTTATTCCTTTTTATTTAGCCGTACTATTATTTATTTTCCATTTCCTGTTTTTGTTTATAATTAAAATGAAATAAAATCAAAATTATTATGTATCTTATTTTGTTTATTATTATTATAAATCAATTATTATCTACAATTATAAAAAATATAATTTTTATTTAAAGACTGATCATTTGATCAGTTCGATAAAAATAAGTAGGTAGGTATAAATTGTCGGCAGATTTTGTTAAAGAGTATATTTTTACACACGTATCACAAAAAGAATGGTTTTGCTGAAGTATCTAAAAATTTAGCTAAATCTGAAAATAATTATGTAGGATTATTAAAAGAAATGATGTTAAATAAAAATAATTATAAAAAATCGAGATTCAAGTATTATGATAACACTGCAAAAAATTGTAATTCTAGCAACCAATTTGAGCTTTCTTACATAAATACTTTGATGATTCAATAAAATTTTTAGATACTTCAGCGAAACCATTCTTTCCTGTATATTTTGATTAAGTACTCTTCTTTATATTGTTATCAATAGACAGTAAACGCAGATCAGCAGAAGGAGAGATTGTAAAGAGTAAAACGATTGAAAAGAAAGCGCATCACGCTTCAAAGGCTCGGAAGAGGATTTATTTTCCGAAACGACGATTGTATTCGTCGTACAACTGTTTTTTCACTATTCGCGAACGCGCCCCCAATTGTGTCTTCAGTTATTTCTATTTTCTTGCGGACAAAGTAACGAGCAGTACGGAAAAGTGATTGATGCCAGTAGTCGTGCAATCATAGGACATCAAAGCGCCATTCTACCTATGTGTTGACCGATAGAACCGGGTAATGGTTCGTTAACCATCGCGCATGCACATTTACTGCAAATTGTCAGCTTGTTCTCTACGAGTTCTTTTCACAGTCGAAGCGCCAATTCTCGATAAAAGATCGATAACATCGTAGTTCTACGATAAAATGCGCGATAAAAAATCGGAGTGGGGAATTAAATCGGTTTCTAAAAGATTTTGTTAGGAAACAGAAACATTTTTTTCTCTCTTATTACTTATGTAAATAAGTCGAAAAATACATCGAAAATTTGACATCATTCAAAGAAACGAATTGTTTTTATGTTATGTAAAAACACAAAAAATTAAGCATATACAGAAAGAAAAGTTCTGCTAAAGTATCTAAAAATATAAAAATTAGATTTTAGCAACGTTCAATATTATTTTGATAGTTCAAATAAAATTATTTTCAGATTTATATCTAGTTAAATTTTTCAACAAAATGTAGTTCATGACTTTTATTTTATGAGGAATAATTCCATCGCGCAATCAAAAAAACAAATTACTCAGAATCAATCGACATTAAATTGCACCTTCGAGAAATCGCATTTCATTCATCTCGCGTAGATCAGGCAAAGAACTTACATTTAGAGGAAACGACGAGGACATTTAAATACGTCCACTGAGATTACGTCGCGACTGTGGAAATCGCAAGAACTTTTAACGTAATAAAGGAACATCCTGTCTTGATGTCCTCGCAAAATGAAATTGCATTCCGCAGGACACAAGGAGTAACTTAGTGCGAATATTGTTAATATGATAGTTTGCAACATGATTCCATTGGAATAACGCATGCTTTCTGCGACGAGTCAGTTTGAATAATATATACATAGTGGATGAGAAAGAGAACGCACGGAAAGAACACTTTTTGTTTAAATATCTAAAAATTAGGTACAGATCTGAAAATATAATACAAATAAATTGTTGAACCATTAAAATTAATTACGTAAAATTCTCAAATTAATAAATATCTAATGCTGCAGAAAATTTTGATATTTTAGCAACTAGTTTGAGCGTTCTACATTCTAAAAACTATCCATGTGGATGTAACATGGATTTAACATAATTCTCATTGTGTTGGTGTTAATGTTAACATTAATATGATATGGACTTAACACTATATATATATAAAATGTTGATATTAACATCAGGAGTTACAAATTCATATCGATATTTTTTAGAATATATATATAATTACTTTGATAATTTAATGAAATTATTTTCAAATCTGTATTTAGTTAAATTTTTAGATACTTCAGCGTAAAACCATTCTTTCTATACACGATTCTTCGAAATACGCTATAAAGATTGTTGTGTAATTCTAAAGTATTGAAAAACCGAAATGTTTCGAAACAAAGATCTCTCTAAAACAGATTTAAGAACCGCTTCGTTAGATATATAGAGGAGCTGATATCAGAATATATGCTATTCTCTGATAGAATTGTTTTATCGAACCTCCTATTTGCGTAGAGGCATATTGATCGCAGAGAACACGTCTTGTAAGTATAATATTCGAATCAGCTTTTGTTTGCAAAGAAGGAAATCGAATAACGAAAGTTTTACACTCGCTGTAGAGTTAGGAATCCGGGGAAAGTCGGCCACACAGATTTTTCAGTGGGGATCGAACGGCGGATGTACAAATTGGGAGAAACTTTTCATCGTGCTCGGTGATGATCCGAGAGCGTTGCGAGAAACGCGTTCCAGTCGAAACTCGACCAATGCAGTCGAAACTCGGCCTAAGCGGATTACTCAACTTTCCGCCTTGATAAACTACAATTTAAGTTGGCGCATCTCTCGTCACGCTCCTGCGAGATCGGAAAAAGTAACGTAAGAGGAAAGTAACGTGACGTAAGTCCCGTTTCGTAATCTGCTCTCTGCACGTGATAAAATACATTACAAGGATACACGTGACTTTTCTCACCGTAGGACTGCAACTCATACGTGTACAATGATTAACTAATTCTTCGTTAACTGGTTGAATCACTGCGCTACGCGCCAGCGCATTGAGAATGATGCGTTCATTATAACCCATTGTGAGCTTCGCGCTTGTCAATTTTACGTTCGACATGAGAAAAAAACAATTTTGCTAAAATATCTGAAAAATTAGCTATAAATAAAGTTAAAAATAATTTTGTTGTAATTCTCTAAATCTGAATCAGTGGATAATCACCTGATATCAGTACCAAATATGCCATTATAATTAGTGAATTAAATATGAGATCCCTAATCTAGCTAATCTTTATTATGTGATCTAACTAAGCTTGTTTTAATGCTTAAATTCAATGAATACAGTATTGGAAGATTGTAATTAACGTGAAAATGTTAATATTTTAATTATATAATGCTCAGACATTCTTGCTTTTTTAATTGACCTTCAACTGATTATCAGAGCTAAGCCACTGGATAATTAGTGACTATCCACTGATTTAGATTTAGAAACATCATCAAAATAATTATACAAGAATCTCCATGAGTAAATGTTGCAAAAAGTTTTGCCATTCTAATAATCAGCTTAAACATTCCAAATAATTATTTGGATAGTTCAACAAAATTACTTTCAGACCTATATCTAATTAAATTTTTTAATGCTTCTGATTGCTGTTCAGATGTTGTTCAAATTGATGAAGGAATGGAGGATCCAAGGAAAGGATGATCCAAATGAATTCTGTGTTGGCTTAACACGCTACTATTTCTCTGAATTAAAATTTTTCCTTCGGTACGAACTTCCATGAACTATACTATGAATTAAAAATGATTCAGGGGACAGTCCAACGTGTTACAAACTTTCTTCGTCTTTTCGGGATAAGACGGAGAGATCGGATAGAAAAGTCTTCCCACGAACTGTCTTAAATCAAGAAAGGTTTGCACTTCCTCCCGCAGGCTATAGACAAATTCTCACTTTAGATCCCTCGCACTCGCTTAAACAAGCTGAACTTAACGCTTTCGTTGCTCGAATGCCGAACGATTATTAATTGTCAGATATATTTCGTTGGCGCCGCAATTCGTTAAGAGACGCCTCGGAATTTGTTCGAACAACTGTCTAGACATTTCTTTTTTTCAGTCTTACTCTTGATTTAATAATATAAATAAATTATATTAATTGTATAATAGGATCTAGAAATACGAAATGTTTCATATCAAAACTTTATTGTTAAAAATCAGTCAATTCTTTAAAAATCAGAATTAATATTTTCGCAGAATTCATCAGTGAGAGATTTGTCAAATAAGTTGTAAAATATCATGTGCAACGCAGTTAGATAAAATATAAACATATAAAAATATTTCTCGCAAATGTTGATCTTCCCTGTTGAGTGTCTTCAATAACAAAAATAATTGGATAGATGTGAAAGATACGTTCAACGTTCAGAAGGCATCTAAAGTGCCCTGAGGGTTAACATGCATTACTACCCTCGATCCATTTTATTCCAACTTTAATCCTTTTTTCAAATTCCATGGCAGAGAGAAGAGACACTTTTCCTATTACAACCGCGGGCATTAACCGTTGTTTTCTCAACGAGAGCCCGAGGCTCTCCGACTACTAGTGCTCTTCTTATTTGCATAATGCTCTCTTCTTCTCATTCATTTTCGCTATGCACGCGAGCGTTTTCATCCTCCGCGTTTCAGCAGTAAAGCCCATTCTTTTATTTCGTCTTATAAGACGTGTTGATTATTTACACCTTTTTTTTATATTGTAAAATTTATGCAGTAATCAATGATTATGAAGTAATCAACGAAAACTGAGCCAAGTAAACATTCGAAGATTTTTTTTCTCTGAACGTGAAGCTCATATTTAATATGAAAAAATATTATTTGTTAATCATTTATATTACTTAACAAGATAAATATTTAAAAAAAAATCAGAATTAATATTTGAATGAATTTTCTCACAAACGATTCTTTCGGGAAACGGCGCGCTGCGGTGAATCTTTTTCAACGTCGCGTCGCTAACATCAAAAAAGATTTATCCATTCGCGTGACCAGGATTTGTCGGAACATACCGGCCTTTTTCATAGCGATGGGAAACGATAAAACATGCCGCGCCCACGAGCTACGCCCTCGCGAGTCGCTCTTGCTTGGAGAACGTCGCTTACGGGAATAAAAGAGCCGTGCATTATTCAGCGGCCGCGCGTTTAGCGGAGCATGTTAAATTCGGCACAGGTCCGATCCACGTCGCATTTTACGCCCGGAGATGCTTTTCGCAAGATCCCGCGTTTACAAATCGCACGAGATAATGCAAGCTGACGAGCTGCACATACAGAATGTCACTGACTTCTGAAGAACATCCTCTTTTATCTTCTAAGAACCTCAGAGAAAACTTTCGTCAACATGAAGGATTCAACGTATAATCTTTAACTAAATGTATGTTAGAAGTCATCCAGTTAGAAAAGCCACTAGAAAAAATTTTATTACATCAATTTTATTCGAAATTGCCACAAATTTTTCATCCTATAATTCCAAACTTTTTCATGATTAAAAAAAAATTTCACAATTTTCCTTTAATCATGCTTTCAATAATATTTTGAATTTTTTTGTATTTCCCGATTTGAAAACTGCTGAATATTGTTGAGAAAGCAATTTAACACACATGCTATATATAGTGTATAAATTATTATTAATGTTACTATTAATGTTACTAATACAGCTTGCATTTAATTATTAAGCTGATAGTATTTTAAAACTGCGGTTGTAACGTATATATTTATATTAAACTTCTTTAAAGCCAAGAATTTTAATTTTCTAAAAAATTTGGCAAAATTCATTGACTTTTTCCTGATTCCGTGATAATTCTGTTATTATAAATAAAGAACAGGATGTTCCTGGCACCTTACAAATTTAAAATAAATAAAATTTAAAATAAATAAAATTAATAAAATTGTAATTCCCAGGACAATTTAAAGTATCGTCCAATATTTATAACAGAGTTGTATGGCGCGCTACTTCTCGCGGGAACGCACAGACGAAATCGATAATCGCACACCGTCGCGTTAATTTCCTAAAATAACGGAGCTCTCACGCTTTGTTTCCTAGCTTACAATGCCTCTTCGCGAGGTTTTCCCAGCTGGCAGTACCTGGATTTTCTCCCTCTACGTTAAGCTCTCCCGCGAGATATATCAACAAAAGTTGTTTCCCATAAAAGTCAAAACTCCAACACGCATAACTGCGTCGGCAGAAGACAGCTGCGTTTATATTGTTTTAAAATAAGGTTTCGAAACGCAGCGTGACCTCGCACTATACGTATTTTAGCGATCCATTTTATTTCACAATTCTAAGATTTCATATTGGATACTCCACGCTTACAAGAACGATTACACATATTTTTATAACAAAATAAAAGAAGTATGAAAAATTATTTCAATAAGAAATATGTTTTGAAAAAATAATTAAGATAAAATGAGAAAGCTTATTTAGACTACAAAATTGTTAAATATAAATATTTATCTTATTAAATTAAATTGTTTCACATGAATATAATATTTATTTTGGAAAGTAAATTAATAAATTTCCAATTCCAGTTACATTTTTCAAAGACTATACATCTGATATATCTTTAAAAAAAAACAGCAATCTCTCTCTCTTTAGGAGTAATCTCTGATTTTTATTTTATTTTTTTTTCATCTATGACTTTATAGATCTATCATAAAATTATCAGTAGAGTAGAATAAATAAATTTTTAGATAAAACAATATTTAAATAGCGCATCAGAAGATAAATTGAAAGAAATACACATAGACTACAAATCCGATAATCTCGGATGCGTTGCATAATGCAATTGCTCCCGTTATCAAAGAGCCTGGTATTTCTTGTGATATTTCCTAGAAACAAGAGCGCCTTTACATTCCTCGTAGATGACGATATCGTGCATGAACTATTATTACAAAGGATCCTCTCGTAGGAAACAAACCTTGCTGGAGTTCTCTCGCCCTCAAGCGACGCTAATGAAATACCTTACAAATGCCAGGAATTTCAAGAAGCATAGAGTAGCTTAATTAAAAGTGATATTTAGTGCAAAAATGTCGTTTTTTCAACATGACAGTCGCAATTTTGTGATTAATAATTTCTGAATAATTGGATACAATAATAAATTGCTTATCATGCAATATAAAACACTCATATTTTTAACAAAAGAGAATATATGTTGATACGGTAATTTGTTTCAATAAATATTGCATGTAAAGTGCGTGCGTATATATTTAGTGGTTATCCAGAATCCTCCTGGCTTCAAGTATGGCAGTCCGGAATAACGTGCGATAGGAAGGCGAATCGAAATGAAACGCGTCGACAGACGCGGGATATCGTTGCGCTTTTCAACGTATCGACGCGATACGAAACGACAAAGGTCCTTTTTACTTCCCCGCAATCGCGATTGACATTTTTGCTCTACCCCGTTACTTCCAGTCGTGAATTTTCAGAACGCTTCCCCCGAGGATCCCTGAAAATGAATTTCGTGTAGCGCAACGTCAGTGCATCGACCTCGACGATCGATATTCACCGGCAGCTCGAAAAGCGGCGCGGGGATGTATGAAAAGGGGCACCCGTGAGAGAGATTTCAATTTTCATCTTCGCCCCATAAAAATTGTTTATTCCTCTTCCGCTCTCGTGCCGCGTGAGAATTGTCTGCTACAGATAATATACGCGAGCGACATTCAGTGCGTTACTGAAACTTCTATCTCGCACTGCGTATCGACGATGAACTCGTGTAAGCAAATACGAAAGATTTTATTATCCATCGCTCGATAACAAAAGATTCAAAGCGTAAAACTGAATTTCGTTTCAGGACGATATTTTACTAATCAATTTTTTATTATTATTATATCTCGTACGTACAATATTTCCTCAAAGAAACTTTCAATCTGATGCTTTTAAACTCGAAATGAGAAATAGGTGAAATTTATCGCCTGATTCTCTGAGAACTGCTGCAATTTTGAGTTAATTTAAGTTCAACGAGTGCCTTGCATTGATTCGATCGCGCTGGAAATTAAGGAAAAGAGAAAAGCGGAGGAAAACACAGATTGTGCCTCAATATATTTTACTCATAAAGCTCGATTGTACGAAGCGCCTTGTTAAAAAAAAAAAAAAAAAAAAAATCAAGATAGAAAAAAAGATGGGGAATTTCCAAAAACTTTTATCGACGTACATCTGTATTTATATTTTATAAATTATGAAATATCACTCTTACAAATAACGTAAAATAATTTTTTTATTTAGTTATTTGTATTATTTTATTGAGTTATTGATAATGACAGTTGATCAAAGGAATTTGAAAAATATATTCTCCAATACGTTTCCAAATTCTTGTGTGCAAATAAAGTAATTTTTTTTTACAGTATGTTTCACATCCTTTAGGATCTTTCACGGATTGTCTCGATGGAGGTCCTTTCGGCAGGGAAACGGCAGCTTTCCGCAGTTGAGTGTAATACCACCCAGCGACGAACCCTCGTCCTCCCCCAACGCTCGAGAATATTCTCGTTGATTTTTATCGAGGCCTCGGTGATGGCGGTATTGAATTTGCGGTTGAGCGAGATGGGTCTTCCGGAAGTAGATTCATCGATTATAGAAATAAAACGGGGCCGTTTTGGAAAGCAAGGAGAATAGTTATTGTCGATGAAATTGATTTTCGAAGTGTTCTGTCTAGAAACGGTCGATAATCACAGGTGAAACGAATATTTTTTTGTTCACGATAACAAATTTTTTGAACAATAAGTAAAAATGAATCATTCATATTGATAATTTTTTTAATTAGCTGTTCATTCTTCTGATTTTAGCTGAACATATATTTATACAATATTTGTAATTAAACACGGAAAGAAGTGTTATAGTATCTAAAATATTAGCTAAATAAAATCGAAGTATCTAAAAATTTAGCTAGATAAAATATCAAAAAATG
>NW_017259262.1:67823-85751 GCF_001594045.1 Atta colombica | reverse complement strand
TATATATATATATATTGGGAGTAAAAATTAGTTCGGTCCGTTTTTTTGTACATTTATTTCAAAACAAAATGAATGAACAGATCAATTAAAATATTGTCCATCGCTGCCTACTTTTTCCCATCTCTCAAGCAATTTTCGAATTCTATCGAAAAAATGACTCGTCTTTGGAGGCGATCCAATTTTGGAGCCAATTTTCAATTTCTGCGAAAGAAGTGAACCGATAACTTGCTGCATTCTTCGGAACAACCAGTAATCAGAAGAAGCAATGTCCGGAGAATATGACGAGTGCGGTAAAACATTCCATTTGAGCGTTTCCAAATATTTTTTTACGATTTTAGTACATGAGGCCGAGCGTTGTCATGAAGAAGAATAAACTTCATGTCTTTGCTCGTATTCCGGCTGTTTTTCTCGCAATGCACGGCTCAAACGAATCAATTGTAGCCAATACCGATCGCCCGTAATGGAATCGCCAGGTTTCAGCAGCTCATAGTAAACAAGATCCTTTTGGTCCACCAGATATAGAGCATGATTTTCGAACCATGAATGTTCGGCTGTGGTTAATGTTGAGGTCGATGGCAAGGATTGACCGGGCTTAGCGTAGTATTTTTTCTTCTTGGGATTGTCGTAGAATATTCACTTCTCATCTCCAGTCACAATCCGATGCAAAAAACCTTTTCTCTTGTCTTTGAACTCAGCTGTTCGCAAGTGAAAAATCGCCTTTTAACGTCTCTCGGTTTCAATTCATAAGGCATCCAATTTCCTTGTTTTTTGAATCATTCCCATGGCTCTCAATCGTATAGAAACGGCTTGTTGAGTTACTCCCAATGATTCTGCAAGCTCCTCTTCTGATCTTCTTCGAGTAATGCCTCTAATTCTTGGTCTTCGAATTTTTTTTTTGGTTGTCCAGAGCGAGGCTTATCTTCAACGCTGAAATCTCCTTGAAATGTCGAAACTATTCGCTACGTAATTTATCAGTGTCACCATAAACTTCGATAAGCATTCGATGGACTTCAGCCGCACTTTTCTTCCAATTAAAACAGAAAATCAAAACCTCCTGCAAATGCTTGATTAACACAAAATTCGACATTTCAAACACAGTCAAAATCAAGATTTTTGTATGAAACTCAAAGCGATATAAACTGAATATTATTAGCAGATGTTTATCCTCTCTGAAACCGCCAAAATCAGCTGTCACTATGAACCATTCACAACAGCTGGAGCTATCTTTAGGGAAACGAACTAATTTGTACTCCCAATATACATATATATAATACTTATTTTTTTAATCTCCAATTTTATATAATACATGCACTAACATATTAGGTGTAGTAAAAAGAAATCCAATATTTTTCCATTCAATTTCATGCAAAAATAATGGATTTCTTTTTACTACACCTAATATTATTTGAAAAAATAGTTTATTTTTAAGTGCACTGAGAAAAGAAAAAATATATTTGTGAGAAATACATTTATTTCACTGAAATAAATGTTTATTTAAATACGGCCAAAATAAAATTTTATTCCTCGCAAATAAGTCTATTTTATTTTTTGCAATTAATGAAATATATTTCACAGAAATAAGATATATTTCACAATATATTTTGTCATCATAATCAAGTTTCGTAATATTTGCTTCACAATACTTCGACATTTTTCTCTCAGTATGTGGACTCCTAACGTAGAATGCATCATATATATATATATATATATATATATGTGTGTGTGTGCGTGTGTGTGTGCGTGAATGCGTGCGAGTGTGCGCGCGCGCGCGCGCGCGTGTGTGTGTGTGAATATAATTATATCTACGTTTTATAAGAATGATTCCTCTTCGTTCCATAATTATCACTAATTCCTTCGCGCAATTTCACTTAGATATTTCGGCTCATCCATTAAAATGTCAAAATCGAATGTCGCACGGATAAAAAGGAAGAACGATGCATAATCAGATAAGTACTACGGCGATTGTGAGGCGATGAAAAATCGAAGGTATGTATAGAGGACCTTTCTGGCGCAGCTCCCGCTCATATTTCAGAATCCCTTTCTGCTGTTGCATCCTGAAAGAGGTCGCCTATCCTCGCCATGCGAAAACGAGGACAAAGAGCCATTTTGCCGTAATGTGATACGTGACGTTGCCATACGTAATGCCATTCCGTGTAGCCGATTTAATCCTGCGTGAAGATCTCTCATCGTTCAGATCGTCTTGATGAGCGGTGCGTAAAAACCATCTCATCGTTATTCATACAAAAAAAAATCGATTGAAGGAGGAACTCCCCGTTCATTATTTTCTTAATTGTTTCATATGTCCGACGTTTAAAGTTTCTTAAGTAATTCGCCAAAAACCGTTGTTCAAAAAAAAAAAATCGATCAAAGGAGGAATTCCGCGTTTATTATTTTCTTAATTGTTTAAGTCTGTTCGAAGTTTTGTCTAAAAAAGCGGAAGTCAATCGAAATTTGATTAAGAAACGCCACCAGTGCCATCACGTGCCTCATCAATTTTGAAAAAAGCGAGCACTGCTTCCAGAAGCTATCCACGATGATTGCGAAACTTATATATCGATCATATCTGTCGCATTAATCAAGCTGCACAATGCCGATATGGAGAGCTCCCGTAAAATCATACCACGTCGAGATCCACGTTTCGCTTTGCCTTGAGGAGAACCGATTTTCATTAATCTTCTTACACCAATACGATGCCTCTCATTCCCGTTGCCGTTAATATACCGTGTCGGCTCCTATGCATTTATGGTCATTACATATCCATACAAAAGTCTCTCATGGTGTATGCAAATCTCTCAGTGGCAATGATCAACCATTAAGCCAATTTCGTCGGAGCATGTTATCGACACGAGGCCTTACTTTACTAAGATAAATCGATATAAGATATATACTCTCCCCCGAGATGTCTTCGTTGATCGACAAACGTAAAAGATAGGATTTTACAGTATGGGAGTGAAATTCAGTAAGACAAAAGCACGTCCACATTTTGAGATGGAATGGACGATTCCCTTCGGTCGCCGATGGCCACGGATATGAAATATAGCCTGCCGTAAAGTATATGTCTGAGGTACGCGTAGAAATGCTCGAGGTGGACGAAACACGATGCATTATTACTATTACTTGACATTTGTCTTCGTCAGGGCAGTCTCGCTATTACCAGCGAAACGAGTATCTTGGGTGGATACAGATCAAAGAGAGATTCTTATTTCGTGAAAACATCTAAATTTATTCATTAATGCACTTTGCTTTTTTCGGACAATCATGAACCATGAGTTTGCAAAAAGATTGTTAACGGTACATACATTGTCATTTATAACCACTGTCATAAATATGTTTCATAAGGAATTGGCAAGCCGAATAATTCAAGAGATGGTCGACATCGTGAGGTAGTATATGTTCACAGGTATATTAATTCCAACAAGCACATCCTATTATGTCGTACCATCAAAGGATAAAGATAGCATACGGAAGATCCAAATGCATCCATTTGATTCTTCCAAAGAAGCTTAAGGCTGCTTTCGATCGACTTTGGGAGTCGATAATGCGTAAGTAATTACGCGTGACTGTCAAAAAAGCAGGATGTCGAAAAAGAGATTTCGAATTTTAGCACGGTTTATATAATCGGATATTTATTAAAATAAAGCATGTTAGAGGTGTTTTGTTGTAAATAAAAATTTAACAAGCTAAAATTCAATTGACTTTGAATACGATTTTATTGCATGTTGCAGAAGTTGGTTTTCAATAAAAGCAAAAACCGCGTCGGGCGAAAATTACAAACGATATTACTTTACAAAATTTTTACAAAAACCTTGCTGAAATGTGTATACTTTCGCGAATATCACCTACTATTAGACTGTTTTTTTTTTATATATGAAAAGGAATTTGTAAAAATAAAGGTGAGATGTCACAAAAAATATACATTTTTTCACTGCGAGTTTGAAAAATAAACTGGAAATGTCCTCGGAAATTTAAGCGAAATTTATAGTCTATATTTACGAAACGTTCGTTGAAAATTCTATGAGTATTTCGAGATAAATTAGAGATTGTTAAAATAAAATATCAATTACCCACTAATCTGCGATATAACTTGTTTTAGCTATTTTTAATGTATTTTAGCTTGTTGAATATAAATCCGTTTTCCAAATTTGATTATTACATAATTTTGAGAAAAATGAAATTAAAGAGACAAAAACAATAATTTTGAGAGATTTTCATGACATTCTAGCACTAACAACAAATTTAATTTTGTCAATACCACGTAAAAGTATTAACTTATGATGACAATCGATTTGTACTAAATCAAAGGATATAAAATTGTGTTGAAAAAAATGCATTTTAAAGTTAAAAATTAAACTTTCTCACGATAATAATGAAATTTAGAAAAAATTGCTCTTGATATTATAACATCATGAAAATCATTGTTTTTGTTCTCTTTGACAATTTTTCTCAAAATTGTAATCAAATTTGGAAAACGGATTCATATTTATCACTAAAAACTATGAAAAATGATTATGTTCATTCAGACAATGATCCTAAAATGTAAATTTGCAGGCTAGTGTTATTGTGGAAAATTAGAATGATCCATTACCTTTTAATATAAACGCAACAATTTACTAATTACAAAATATAAATGAATAAATTTTAATAAAATACAATAAAAAAATTTAATGTGATATAACTTATAAATATGAAACTAATGACCTACATCATCTGTACATTTAACATCTATATTAAACATCTCTAAATGTAATAAAATATAAAATATTGTCCTGGCGCTTTCAAAGCATTGAGTGCAAAATTGCTTGATATCGGAAATGCCAACTACTTCATCTCAGTCTGCTTGACAGAAGGAGGAAAAGAGGAGAGACGGAATGCTGACAGAGTCTTTTTTTCCCTCATCTTCAGCTCCTTCGCTTAATCTCTTTTGACCAACCTATCGACCTTTTCATCTTTTCTTGTCATTCTCTTCTTAAATCTTCTCTATCGAGTAATGAAACCGACGATTTCCTAATTGAAAAACGTTATAAATAGTTGAAGTTTCTCGAAGTTTCTGTGTGAAAAAAATATGACTTCTTTACTCAAATATTCAAATGTAATTTAAACATCGTAATCGTCATTAACTTTCCGCCTGTAATCATATATATTTTTATTCCCTCCATCCAGATTAAGTTTTTTACTGTCTAAAGCTTTAAAAGAATGTAGAAAAATTCAGGATTACTTTTCAACATTTTCTTTACATTATGAAATAATTTTGTAACAAGACATTTTAGGAAGGAAAACCAAACTTCACTCTCCTTTATTTCAAAGAAATTTGAGAGTAAAACTTGTGCCAAAAAAGACTGCTACCTAAAAACTTTGAAATGAAATCTAATTTTAAAGAGTGACAAAGGATGACAACTAAGCCAATGTTGAAAAAGAGTGATTCAATTGTCAATTTTTAAGAGTGAGATGGAGGATCATTCTGTAAAGTTAAATTCAACTCCAAAGATTTTAAAGAGTGCAGATGGAGGATCAAATATCCTTTATTATCACGTCGATATCAACTTTTAATTTAATTTATACTTCAATAATGAGAATTTACGCAGTTGAACCGCGTGTAATTAGAAATTCAAATTCGTGGATTTTATGAGTGCGGACTCGTTTGTGCGGAACACGATGCACGCATGCGGTTTACGCCAAATTCCTAACTTTAATTACACATCGCACGTGCAGTTTCCGGCAGCAAATGGTCGAACCGCGCGACCACAAACGAAATTATCGTATATTTTGTATCCGACGAAAGATAAAGCAAAGATACAATTGATGTCCAGGACATTCTCTTTTCATCGCTGAATGTACCCCTTTTTTATCCAGACAAAAGTGCGAATCCCGATGTCTGGCAAACGCCAATCGATATCTCCTATCCGATACGCGATGCGGCACGATACTCGGCGATTGTATTGCCGGAGGTACGTGCAGTTGCATGTCAACAGGAAGTGTCATCTCTCAGCAAACAACCAATCGCATGGAGAAACTCGACCATTTCCCGCAGCGAGGGAACAAAACTTTACGACGTCGCGAAATGAAGACCCGGAAGAGGTAACTTTTGTACGTGAATCGCCGTATTCCGGTATGTTGGAATTCAAGCGAATCGAGGACACGATTCGATATATCCGGAATCCAAAATAAAAATTCTCAATTTTCTCCAGTAGCAAACGTCACGCGCAAAATTGATGTTCGATTTCTTTTCGCCTTATAATAGTAGAATAACAAGCGCAAAGATAAGATTTCCGAGCGAGAAGTTTCAAGTATCGAAAGTTTCCAGTAATTTCGCGTATATGAAGGTGCAAACGCGATAAGATACGAAATACCGATTCCGACATTTCGAATGGGAAACGAGCGGCTTAAGTATGAAGTGCTCACACGCGAACCTATCTGGATAATGATCCGTTTGCGCGAAAAGTGGCCGCTATTTCCGGCGGGATTATCTGTCCGAGTAATCTGGAAATAAAATCTTGCAGAGAGAGAGAGAGAGAGAGAGAGAGAGAGAAGTTTATCAGTATGCGGAACAGTCTCTCTATCTTAAACACTCTGTTAAATTGCGCAAAGAATTCCGTGCTAATTATATGGAAAATTTGGCTCCAGTGAAGTGATTTTTATACATAATATACTTATAATGTAATGAACAAAAAATGCAAAAATATTGCAATAAATTTATACATAACCAGTGTTAGCTCTTCATTGATATTATTTTTTTATTTAATGTTCATTTAATATTCTGTGAATGCAAGTTTCACATCTTTGATACATCGTGGTTAAAAAATTATCCATTATTGAGCCCTGTGACTTTTGTTCACCACATATAATCTATAATATATTAAAACTAATTCATTTCAACGGAATCTAATTTTCCGTAATTAGGGCGGAGTTCTAATTAGTCCTTTAGCAAAATGACCATATAGATCGTAATCCCATATTGATTACGATATGTAATCATAGTTATGTCCACAACGCAGTTAATTACGGTATCGATCGGATATCTCAAATAATTATTATATAACACGAACTTGATGTCAGAATAGGTTTTTAAAATTCGCTTCTAAATGAGTGATTAGGTCTTCCTTTAGAAAATTATGACTGAAACATTAATTTTTGACGATTCCTCTTTCTTTAGTAATACATTAAAAATAATATATTAAAAGTCGAGCTTTTTTAAGTAGTTCGATATAAGCGAGATATAAGCGAGATATAAACGAGAAAGAAACATCGTTTTTACTTATTTTTAAATTTTCTAAAATTCAAAAGGAGACGAAGTTACAGAACTTTAATTTAATTTTAATGAACAAAATAAAATATTTTGATTTCCGAGTCTTTGCACTAATCTTATTAAAGTTCTTATTCTTGCCGGCAAAAATGTGAATGTAAAAATAGATATCGCTCCTTTACTTCAAAAATAATTTAAAAAATTAAGTTTCCCAGAAAAAGGAAAAACCTATTTTTTAATTTGACAGAAGATTATTAACTAATCAAATAATATTCTCAACAAGAATATATTCCTAGTTTGAACAAATATTTTTATTATTTTCGTTTCACAATTCGTAAAAAAATCACTCTTTTTGAATTATGACAATTTTGTCAATTTTTTTTAACCATCCTTTTTGAATTATAACATTAAAAAAAAATTTTTTTTAAATGTCACTTTTTTTAATTGTGATGTTTTAGCGATAAACCTAATTTATTATTCATGATAATAATTTGAAAACCTCATTTTTATTTGTGTCATTTTTCAAGTAAGAGAATGACATATTAAGCAAAATGAAATTGTAAATCATGAATAAATATTTATTTAATCTCAAGGTGATATTGTCATATATAGTGGATACTTCTTGATTTGAACCAAATGCAAATATCGTATTCGCAACGTATCTTTTGAAGTTGATGTTTTGAAGAACAACCAATGAAAAAATAAGTTTTGCTTGGACAACATCATTTCGTGCAGTAGACATCGGTGAGGACAAACAAATGTTCTGCGAGCCCATGTGGCGCAGAGTCGCCGTTAGGTGTACAACAGACCTGTCACTTTTTTCCACTTCCCGCTGAGGTGGTGATCTTTAAATGACCCTGTGGCTCGGATCACATGCGTTTGCACAAGTGTGCGTGTTGGCGTTTGTGAAAACATCGGATCGCTTGGCGCAGGTCATCCACCGTCTGTTGCTGAGAAGTTCTTTTGTTGTGCCGAGTGCGACTGGTCAAACTGGAAGAAGATATTCTTCGAACTGGCAACATTCCTTTTTGGCAGACGGCGATAATTTCGCACCTTGCAAGGACAACCAACGATGAATGAAAAGAAATGAAACGATAATATAAATAGATCGGCATGATGAAAGTTACGTATAGTCGTGTAAAATAAAAAATTATTTTATAATCGCCCAATATTGGAAAATATTCTGATAGACTGTATAAATCTTTCGTGTCATTTGGCACAAATTTTACTCTCAAATCTCTCTGAAATAAAGAGGAGAGCAGAATCCAGTTCTCCTTATTGCTAAAAATTATATATCTTTTAACAAATTTCCATTTTTTTCCTCATTTTTGCTCAAATTTTAATTTTTATTATAAAGATTTTTACATTTAAAGATCCAAACTGCAGACAAAAAAAATAAAAATATGATTGCAGACTAGTTAAAATACTTCATTTTCTTCCCAATTAATGTATATCTATCATCATAATGTATATTCTATATATAGTGTAAGAATATATAGTTACATTAAAATTTTTTTTCTTTTTCGCAAATTAAGTATTTTGAATAAAAAGTTATAACTAGAAGAAATTGAGGATATTACATTTGAGGATTTTACTATGACGCACAGAATTTTCATTTATAGAATTTCCAAATTGTAAACATAGGGAATAAAAATATGATTGCAAATAGAGAGTTAATAGACCAATCTAGTTTTTTTCCAGGATGAATTATCCATAATTCATTGTATGTCGTTATCATTATGAGTTCCAGCTTATGGAATTTCAAATGTACAATTCACACGCGATGTAACTAAATATAAAAATATCTTTTCTAAACAAAACATTAATAATCATATCGATGAAAATTCGAACGATCTTTCTGATAAAACCAGCGAGCATATCTTCGCTTTCTATCAATTTTCTGATCGCGGTATCACACGGAAAGTTTACTCCTTTGCGCAAGCGGCTCTTTGTCAGTTATGGTCGTTATCTTTTCTATCGGCAATTTAGGTAGGGAGATCCTGCGACAGGAGAGATAACTATCCTTCAAGCGATAATGCCGACGGTGACGTCGTACGGTGGAAATGCCGGAAGTTCAACGACCTCATTGCCACTAGTCCGTACTAAATAAACTCGAGAGGCATTTTCGCGCAACGCATGACAGTTTTACTGTTGTTTTTATACAATATAATACAATATAATAAATATAATATTTGTTATAATAAATTTTCAACATCGCGCTCGTAATATTAACTTAATTAATATCGATCGTAGTATTAACTTAATTATAGTATCGATCATAATGTAATATGCAGAAATAATAAATATACAAACAGCTTTAAACCGAAAGATAATTTATTACTTGGAAAACATTATTGATAATGAATTCTAGGGCAAAGAGATAATTTATCTTCGCGAAGAGAAATTTTGACATTTAACATCGGATGCAGCTTGTAATAGTCCCAGTGGAATTGAGGGCCTAAGTTAATTTTGAAAGAAAAAAAAACGCTTTTAATGGAAAATGAAACGTTTTGTACCTGGAACATAAATGCAACCTTGACTCAACAGCCGGCCGAGGCGAGGAATCGGCTTGATCGTAGGATCAGCCGTTGCACCTGTCAAGATATGTAATTTAATTCCACCGTTCCAGTTTCGTCGCGCGCTTGTTTTCGTTACGACATCGAAAGCGTCCATCGTACATCAAACAATTCAAAACATTCTCGCTCATTCTTCACTGGTTTACTTATGTATACGAGGAGTTTAATGACGACATAAAAATTCAACATTATTATGTTTGTTTCCATCAATGTATAGAGTAATTTTAATTTCATAATCAGTTTAATATTCCTCATGTTTTGCTACTATCAAAAATTAGAATTAGAAAAAGATGAGAAAAAAACTATAAAAAAAGTGTGAATTGATTTCCATCAATGTAGATTAACTTTAATCTCGGTTCAACTTGTTCTTTTTAATGTTTAGATTTAAAAAAAGATGAAGAATAATTTGAACCACACACACACAGTTAATTTATGTTAATGGAATCAGGCAAAACAAATCGAGCAAACAAGTTCTAATGTTTTATAGAATTAGAAAAAGATGAAGAAGAACCAAAATTAAAGTCAATCTAATTAGTAGAAACGGGCATTATTAGCTATTATTAAATACACTATTAGATATCAAAGAAGCAATGATAACTTAATTAAATAATGTTTTGTTATTTTTAACTTTTTTGTATGTCAATATAAATTAATTCTGTGATTAGTTTTGAAGTAAACAACGTCTATATTACGTATATGCATTTAGTAAATAATAAATTAAATTTGTTAAATTTAATACATTTTTTTAGTCAAATGATTCAACTCCATTGTTATGGATAAGTTAACGATACATTGAATAGGAACAATGACAATTCAATAAATCTACAGAAATAATTAAAAATAATGCAAATTGGATATAATTTAATAATATGAATTTAATAGTATATGAGGGGAAGAATGAAAGGAAATTTTTGTATGGAATACAATTTTTAGTGTCCCCCGAGTTTCCGATATCAACGAGCATAACAATACATCGAATTTTCACGAAATTGCAAGTCGAACCGAATCGCATCGGATTCTCAGGATGAATTCCCAAGAGCGAGAGCGGGAGCCGAAACGGACGACTATTCGCCTCGGGGACACGAGAATTAATTTGCGGCTGGGCCCGGGCGCGCTTGCTCTCGCTCGCCTAACTCTCGGGTATCGCGTGCGAATATGCGCGAGGTTCGATGTGGCACAACTCGCAACTGCGGCAGAGCCTACTCGTATTAACGCGCCAGGATAGAATTCGCTAACTGCGAATCGTTTCGTACATATCTCCGCGACCCGCGAGGATCGATACGGTCGCTATGACAACGGAGCTCCTCTCTCTCTCTCTCTCTCTCTCTCTCTCTCTCTCTCTCTCTCTCTCTCTATCCTTCTCTACTGTAGGGATACAGATACTGGGATACATCTCAATACGAGTGTACTCTCTCTCTATCTCTTTTCCTCCCTCAACCCTGCCAACCGCCACTTTTCTACTTTATTCGCTTTTTTGTCTCCCCTCGACTCTGACTCTTTGTCTCCTCGCTAACTTTTCACCCGATTCAGTTTTGCACCGATGTATTTTTTCAATCCCATTGGTAGTAATTATTGAGATCGAGACGAAGAGGAGGGATAAGCCATAATAGGAGAAAGAGAAGACGGAGAGATCTGAAACGCTCAGCGGCGTCCATAAATCCGGACCAGTAGGATTGCTTCTCTTTGGCAGGACTTTCTCAAGTAAATTTGACGGATTCGCGAGATAAGTAACATCGATTTTCTCACGTAAGTACGAGAAACCGCGCGACGATGCATTCCACAGAAATGGCACATTAATCCCCTTCCTCAACGTGAACATGCATGGGAGATAATTCTGAACGGAATTATTTAAGCATATGTGTCTACGAGAATGTTACTTCTATAGAGCCGTTATTCAGCTTACTACTGCCGATATTGTTCACACTGCATGATCTTATTAGCTTTGAGAGCCGTAAAATCCACACACGGACGGATATATGGTATATGCGTGTGTGCATGATATATTCAGACACGAGACGTTGCCCGCTCTCTCACTGTCCCAACTCAATTAACAATTTTCCTATATTAATTAAATTCATGGACCAAACTGTGCGCGACACTCGATCGTTAAAGTGCGTTTACTCAACGTCTTAACTGTTTTTAGCGAAAATGTTGGATTTCGCGACAATTATC
This sequence comes from Atta colombica, assembly GCF_001594045.1. Lineage (NCBI taxonomy): Eukaryota > Metazoa > Arthropoda > Insecta > Hymenoptera > Formicidae > Atta > Atta colombica. The sequence goes on along the minus strand of NW_017259262.1, from coordinate 73,763 downwards.
AATTATATTGCGATACCTTTGGACTTAAAAGACAATTTTTTGTTCTAAATTATAAATTCATCTGATTACTACGGGCTGATAATTACGAGAATGAAGCTTACCGAAAAACTATTTGTATTTGAACGATCGTGCGACTACGATAGAACTCTGGGAGAAAGAAAGGGAACATCGTGATGAGACAGGCATTGCTTAATGAGATCTCCAAATGAGATCTAGTCCGTTTCCTCTTTCGTCAAACCTAGCCAATTAATCGTGAATTCATTCCGATAAGTTCTAAGATAATGAGAGACGAGAATTTTTCGCCTTACACGCGAATTAACGAATTGACAATATGGTGGAAAATTAACTGAATATATAATATGTACCAAGAATCGCAAAATCGAATTTCTGAAATTAAATTTATCCTATTAATTTGATAATTAAATTGGAAAATTAAATTGGATGATTAAATTTGATCTTATTAATTGGATACTTAAAGTCATAATAAAGTAAAGAGGTAAAGTTCTTTAAATCTTTTCAAATAAGGAAGCTTGAATCTCTCTACATCAAAAATCCTAATTTCGTTCAAAGAGCAGAATATAATTAAAATTATAAATGATTAAATTTTCTCGAGCGAGTGAACCTTATTTTGGATAATATACCGTGAGATATTTCTCGGTCTGCCAATTTAGGTGCTTCAAAGAGTTTTCACGTTTTCGTTTGTTAGTATAATGAGATGAAAAAAATAGCTCTTTCACATATTATTTGTTATGAATAGATAAAGAACTCAAGACAATGGCTTCACATTCATATAGATAGCAATCGTTCCGTGAAAAGGGAACACGATCGAATTCTCTTTTAGCTCGAACGAATGGACCGTTTCCTCTCGATCTCGACGACACTCTCACAATTGCTCGCGCACAGAATTCTTGTATCGTATATGGCGATTCGTCGATCGAATAAAGAACGAAAAAGACGAAAATAAAGATAAATGCTGCTGAAGATCGATACGCGAAAATTCTAGAGAATGATGTCATGATTTTAGTAGCATTATAACCTAAATTTTATTTGGACTAATTAATTTATACTGAGAAAACTAATGCAACAATGGTTCAATTAAGCAAATCGGTTTATGAATTTTCAGTGTTAATAAATAATTTAATCTTTATAATGAGATTATCGCGACAACAAAGAGTGTAATTAAAAGGGTTGAATTATTTATTAACACTGAAAATATGTATATAATTGATTTGTATTTAATTGTTGCACTGAGAAAAACGTTATTAAATTTCTCTGTATTCTCTCTCTCTCTCTCTCTCTCTCTCTCTCTCTCTCTCTCTCTCTCTCTCTCTCCTTTAAATAAATCTGATAGTTGGTTGAAATTTCATATTTTCAAAAGGAAAACGAGATTATGTTTTATTATAAATTACATAATTTATGTTTCATTAAAATGTATAACATGACATTATGTATATCATATTACGCAGATGACTTTTACTGTTTTCCTGCTTTCGACAGAAAATATGACGTAATACGTATACGATCCCGAAGGCGCAAACGACAAAAATAAAATATAAATTTCCCACGCGGGTACTTGAAAGATTTAAGAAACTGTTACCATTTTCGCTGTATAAAATGAGAGCAGAGTAATCCATAGCCATACAATCTACGTTGTCTAACCCTGCAATGCGTTTCTCTAATAATTTATCTCGCGCCTCGTGACCCACGTGCTCGCCGTCCTTTTATTAAGCCGTAAATTAATTCTTTCAAATTGAGCTCTCCCATCGTAGACTTTATATCGTAGCCAGGCCCAACCAGGATCGTAAAATTTAAATGCAGTGGTAGGAAGTTGAGGCGCAGCTGCTCGAAAATGTAGGAGGCAGTGACTCATGAGAAATCCGAATCGCCATGACAGACGGTAGGAATTAAAACACTTGTGGATTGAAAGACTTGTATACTCGATGAAATTAATAAAATAATAAAAAAAAACATCCTAATAAGTCTTATCATAAAGTACTACAAATATTAAAAGGAATCATTTACAAAATTCATAATAATTCATATGTTTAAAGCTACGCATGATTCAGAAAATTAAAACTTCGATTTATTTCTATATGGAAAAAAATTAGGTGGTTCAGCAAAGCCATAATTTCACTGAAAAAATGTTTGATTGAAAATGAACGAACCAGAAGATTCTGATTAGATCAATCAGAATTCCGGTTATTTCAACTATAATAGAATTCTAGATTTAACCAAAAAATTCTTATTCTTTCATTTTCAAGAATTCCAATCAGATATTTTTCTCAGTGTTGCGCAAGTATTTATAAGAAGATTTTAACAAAAACATTATGTCATGGTTCAACAAAAAAATTGTGTCTGTAAGCAATTATTAGTACACTAAGTCAGCTAATTCTTTGCTATAATAAAAATTACTGATGTAACAAGTTTCCTCCATTACAGCAGCAAAAGTCGTCTTAGTCAACATGTTTTATTAAAAATTTCGATCTATATATTGAATTGATTTTAGAAAGTTATTTTTGCTTGTATTAATAAATTTGCTGTGTTATTACAACAAATATGATTATCTGCAATCGCTAATTTTATTCAGCTATACAACTTCGCTAACATACAAAACTAGTCCGTATATTACGGTTATATATAAATTTGTTAAATTAGTGAAGTTTTTAATTGTTTTAACAAATCTTTTTTTTGTGTACCTTTTTCTTTTGTCTTCGCATTCTTGACAATTTAATTGTAATTGTTCCTTTCTTGTAATTAATTTTTATTGTAACGTCATTATCTCTAATTAGCTTTATTGTCGTACGCAACGAGCGCGGGCTGCATCGGAGTAAACACGCTGGTCCGAATATGTTATATGACTCATGCATAAAGAAAGTTCTACGAAGTCTCTTACTCATTCTTTAGGAAGACATTCTGATTCAGGAAGTTCCTTGAAAACCTATTCCTTTCTCCGCGAAAAATTACTTATGAATCAACATAATTGGCATCTTGTACAAATGGAAATTCTAGTGTCAGTTGTAGCATCCTCAACTTCCACGAGTTACAGTAATTTCTTTTCAGACAAAATATTTAATTTACGAAAAAGAAAGAAAGTTTAAACACAATCATATATTCTTACGATACATTCTATAGAATGTATATTGTAATGATACATGCATTAATTAGAAGGAGAATAAAATATTTTAAGATCACCGATTTCTTTTTTTCAGTTTTTCTATTCTTTTATAGAAAAAAAAAATTATCATCGAGCAATGACAAAACACGATAAAATAGTAATATACGAAGTACTATACGCAGTTTTTTTTCCAGAGAAATATTGAGAAATATTGTTGAAAAAGACTAGTCTCTCAGCCAGATCTACGAGATATCACCAGCTTGTGTCAATACCAATCTTCTCGTAACACAATCCTATCGACATCGCCGCCAGCACATGTGAAAATACAGTCTCGATCAATTCGCGTATTCGCACTTTTTCCTTCCCTATCGAAACTGCTCATTCGTTTAGTGAACGAAATAGAAAAAGCATCAAAGTTGCCGTAGTTTAAGATTTTCAAGATTGCAGATAAGAAGCGTCTACCTAGCAGGAATAAAAAATTTTTTTTTAGCTAAACAAAATGAGTGCAAAAATTTTTTCTTGCGGATTTTGAAAGCGCATAAATAGCGCATTATTATATAATTCATTAAGATTTTAAATAGGGGGGAAGGGCCAGCTAAGCAAACGTAAGAATGAGATGCGTAAATATCTTTCTATCTTACGCATACCTAATTTAATTCATTTTATCTTAAGTAGGTAGTAAAAAATATAGCGGACCAAACGTATGGTGTCCAATCTTTTGTACTTGACGATCTCTAATCGTAGTAACAATTATGCTCTCATGAACTAATATTCGCGTACACTACAAATTTCAAAATTCTTTGAGAAAGAGTCAGGGAGTCTGTCAGTCAAAATTCTGAAAATAGAGAACTAACTTTACAGACATGACGGACTCGACCGAGGCGTAATGGACGTTATATGACATTTGTGCAGAGCCGACGATGCGATGTTTTCTCGCTCGTTAAGACACATTTATTTTATTTTCAACGCCGACAAAACACCTGGAACAGGCGGCCAGCGACCTCGTTCTCGAGAGATTAAAATTTATGCCAGGCCTGCGTTGCTGTTCTCAACCTGCACCTGCTGCCCCCGCCGCTGCCTCAGCCGTGCTATAATCTTATCGAACGACGTTAATCCGCTCGAGCCTCGGTCGTTGCCACTTCTATTGTTGTAGGTCGGAATGGATCTCACCCCTACGCGCTCATTTTTGAGCGGCAGGGATGCACTGCACAGGAGGAGAATCTTCAATCTTAATGTTAGGATACAGGATTAATGAAATGTGTAAAAATTCGAATAGTATAATATAGGAATAATTCCGATAATCTGAAATTGAATGTTACCAAAAAAATAGTTTCAAGATTTCTCTAAAAAACAGAGAAAAATTCATAGAGAGGAAGAAAAAATGTAATCAGACAAAAAATGTAAAAAAAGTAAATACTGAAGATTTTAAAGATATATCAGATATACAGCTTCTACAAAAAGAGACTGGAATTGGAAATTTATATTTTCCGTATAAAAACGAATGTTACATAAAACAGTTCAATAAAATCAATACTTATACTTGATAAATTTTTATAATTTAAATGAAAAAAATTTTCTTATTTCATCTTAATTATTTTTGAAAACCATGTCCTCTTCTTTATTGAAATAATTTTTTTTATCTACGTTCTAAATCGCCGTCAAACTTTTTATATTATTTTAAGTCAATATTAAAAACAATATTTAAAAATCTATAATTTTTTCATAATTTTTTCATAATTTTTTCTTTATTAAAAATACGTCTAATACATCTTAATCCTTCTTATTCAAAGATTAATCCTAAGGAAACTTTTAAACCCATCTCTCCAAACCCATTTTCAGATTACAACTTATATCTCTTTTTTAATTATCTATCTAATTTAACCCTAAGATCTCTCTCTCTCTCTCTCTCTCTCTCTCTCTCTCTCTCTCTCTCTCTCTCTTTCTAAATTTCTGCAAAAATGTCAGATGATCTGAAATGACATTAAGCCCAAAGATTCTCTCATTAATGATAGATTCTTAAACAAATTTGAAATATGCAATTTTTTTTAAACCTGTTATCTTTTTTCTTTGTCGGTATCAAAGCTAATCGCGTGTATAAAGAAGGCCATGTTCGGTCGCCGCTGCGACTGGTTCTTTGCGAGTTACAACAAAGCCGCAACTGACTCTGAGGCCCGTTCACATTAACGCGTCGCCACGTTAAGCGTATATTTTTAGTGCATCGAGCCGGAGTGAACTAGACGAACGGGATGGCTACAAAACTGTTCTTAACGAGAGGGTTTCAACCGAGCTTCGTCTGTATTCTTATCCTTTTAACGTCTAACTGTGTTATTCGCGCGCCCGTTGATCATAAACGAATTACGAGAATTTAACGTATAATAGGATACAATTACTTTTTATGATTTTATAAATTAACTGACTAATTTTCAATTCTTTTTCTTACCGAAATGGAATAAACCTCATATTTTCATCATATATAATATAAAGCGCTTCAAGCCATCGCTGTTGAAATTTCATAAAAAAAAAATCAACTTAAAATTCGCTAAATAATACATCAAAAGATGTATTTGATACGAGACTTTATACATTTTGTAATTATCATTTAATTAATAAATTACCAATTACTAATAATCAATTGTGTCATTATTATTTATTGCTTTACAACATAAAGTTAATAATTAATTTCATTGATAACAGCATATTTATATATAAAGACATTGAAAATTTATCCATAAATTTCTCGTATTTTATATATGTATTATTGGGTTGTCCGGAAAGTTCGTGCCGATTTTGAAGGAAAATTGAAACGCAGAAGATTTAAATTTTTA
>NW_017259262.1:45881-67723 GCF_001594045.1 Atta colombica | reverse complement strand
TAATGTTTAACGTTTCTCAGAAACGAATCACAATTCACTCTTTCATTGGATTAAACGCCGGTACAATTAATCAATCCTAAATGAGTTGTGCAAATTGTGCTATACCGCTTAAGATATAAATGTCTAGTTTTTTTATTCGTAGTATTTAATTCGTCATAACCTCAAGCATATTCAAATTTATTCAAATGGTTATCTGTCCGATACAATTGGAAGATTATTGGTATCAGAGAAGCATTGTAATCAAATACAATTATGAAAATTTAATATCACTACATGATGTTAAATTCAAATATCAAATCATATTCAATTTGAGTTATTCAACTATTTCTATAGATCTGCTCCTATTAAATATATTGTTAACTAAAATAATAAAAAGTAAAAAGTACATAAAATAAATAAAATATTTTAATTAAAATAATAAAGTTAAACAATTTAACTTAAATAGATGTATTAAATTTGACTAAAACATCTATTATTTACTATGATTAATATGAACGAAAGGAAGATTAATATGTTATTTATTTTGAAATTAATTACAGAAAAGGATTGTTTTACATTTTGACACACATGAGAGTTAAAAATAACAAAATGTTCCTTAATTCAAAAAATTGACTTGCTATTGCTCCTTTGATATCTAACAGTATAGTTATTCTAATTGTATTATACAAATTACGTTATATTGTATATATGTTAATGTTAATAATAATGATACATTTTACATATCTTGCGAAACAGAAACAGTTAATGTCAATGCAAATCAGTAGACAATGACAAATCTATTCGTTTCGTATTAATGCTATGTTATTAATAAAAATATTATCATTAAAAATATAAGGATATCGACATTTTTCTAAAGTGATTAATATTTCCATTTTCTTTAAAACGTTGCTGTTCGCATATAGATATTCGATACTGACATATCAAGGGAAAAGAATGGAGTAACTCATTGTTCTTTCGCGGCATGTGCAAGCTCGTGCTATTCGAAATTCGAGAGAGGAAGCAAATTCTACCGTACCGATTATTTATTATCGCAGCTGGTCCCTTTTATTCCGGCGAGACTTCGTGAATAAGCCGTTTTCACGCGTGCTTAAGCGCCACCGCGCACGAATTTTACATCAGAATGAAAAATTGCCAATGCCAGTGAAACGAACATGGACAACCGCAACATGGGCAATCATGCTGTTGAGTTTGCGTGCCACTCATCGTGCATTTTCGTTTTTGAAAACGATCGTAAACGCGAGCGTTGCGATCCGAGCGTTTGAAAATATAGCCTTGTCCGTTCGCGGAGTAAGTTTTTGCGTGGTAATTTCAATACAAATTATTAAAACTTGTTCTTCATACGTTGAGCGTATCGCTCTTATGTAGATTCGCGTATGATCGCCCCGAGCCTGCGAGCGCGTCACCGTTGAAAGAAGTGCGACGGCGGCGAGTTCTGTTTACCGTGAGAAACTGTGCACGTGCGCGACTCAGACGGCTAAGACTTTTCGCGTTTAAGTTCGAAGGAGCAATCACTTATTCATAACGTGAGCACGCGAGCGAGTTGTTGCTACCATCGACGCGACGATAGCCAGTCGACATCGATTTATTCTCGAGAAAATGGAGGAGGGAAGGGAGAGAGAGAAAGAAAGAGAGAGAGAGAGAGAGAGAGAGAGAGAGAGAGAGAGAAAGGATATCTATATATGACTGAAAATGTATTCGAAATGAATTTTAATATCGATTATTATGAGAATTTATTTACCTGACATATTTACCTCATATTTATATATTAAAAAAATTTCTCAGTTGAAAATGAATGAGTCAGAAAATTCTATCATAATTAATCAGAATTCTTATTTTAATTAGGCTGAATTGATTTTTTTCTTCAGATAAAGTGATATTTTTCGCAATAAGTTATTTACGGAATTTTAAAATGTTAGCGCGTTATTATTAAATTGACAATCAGTTAATTTAAAAAATTTTAATTTTTAACAAAATGTGTTAGCTAAGATGGCATATACTTTCGCTACTGTAATGAAAAAGTCTTATTACATTATTTTCATTGTAACAAAGAATTAGTTGAATTAGCATACTCTCTAAATCTGAATCAGTGGATAGTCATTAATTACCCAGTGGCATACTTGGTACTGATATTCAGTGAAGTTCAACTAAAAAAGGAAGAATATTTGAGCATTAATAATTAAAATACTGCATGTTAATTTCAATCTTCCAATACCATATTCATTGAATTTAAATACTAAAACAAGATTAGTTAGGTCATGATAAAAATTAACTAGATTAAGGATCTCACATTTAATTCACTGATTACCAGTAGCACTGATATCAGTAATAATTGTTTATAGATATAATTTCTTTGTTAAACTATCAAATCTTTTGCTAATGATTTGATAAACACACAAAATTCGTAGCCAAATTCTGTCAATCTGTATATTAAATCAATTATCTATTTTTTTGTAATAAGTTGTATCTTCTTATTATAAATTATAAATTAATTACATCCTAATTACATCTTTATTTAAAAATACATATAAATTCCAGCATCTAACTTTGACCATTTAATTGGCGTTTCTTTGTTGATATACCTTCTTAATGTTAATGTTGGTATACCTTCTTAATTAAAAACTTCTTAATTAAAAAATCTAATGAAGAGGAAAGAGATGATCGTTATGATAGTGATAGTGATAATATGCAGACGATATGACATACGTTAACACCTCGGCAATTTCTCGTTTATGATTAGCGTTTTCATGTTAACCGCAATTTGCGGACATGTAAAGGGTTTGTCTTCCATGTGGCAGCGGGATTATTTTAAGGAAACTAATGCGCCATGTTAAATGCTGATATTAGCGTCATACGACGGCGAACCAATTACGTAGAAATTATGTAAAGCATAATTTCAAGCATAAAAGCTAGAAAAAAACATTATGTATATTCATATTTTCAATCTTGCAGGGTAAAACACGTATACACAAAGTACAATTCACAGAATTTATACCTCATACTGCATCTTTTATTTTTAATTATGCTCGTCGAGCTCATTAATAATGCTCGACAATGTTTTACATGTTTGACGATTAAATTCCACGAAATTCCACAAAACTGTTCGATTCAATATTTAACACGTCTTTAACAGAAGTACAACCGCGTTCAGCAACAAAGGTAGCTAACGCAACACCGCGGGTGTCCGATCGATACAACTACCCTCGCGTGCGCGCAAAACATCGTAAGAATTGCGGCATTTAATCATCCGCGTGAGGGAGCGCGAAGGAGAGGAGTGAGATATATTTTTCAATATTTTTAGCCGGTGAATCAATTCGCGCCGGCGATGAATCAAAAAAAAGCTCGATTAGTACGGACGCATTGTCGACATTTGTCTTTAGTAATCTACATCTATGATGACAATGAAAAAAATAAAAACCCAGCGAAACAAAGCGAGTTCAAGAAGAGAAGAGGTTCGCTCCTAGTTCTCCACCAGTCTTATATCCTTTGTCTCGTCGTCACACTATTTTCGAGCCAAGCGAGACGAAAAACACGCAAGTCACTATTAATCTCGTGATGTCATGTCGAAGATACGAATTCCAATCCGACGCTGTCAACAAACATATGATAAATTATTCTCGCGGTCTTGTCCAGCCAAGATCTTGTACGGTCACTGCTTACGCATCGTTTGATAGCAAACGAGCAAAATTGTCGATATTAAATTGCAGCCTCGCAAACAAAAAGCAACTTATCGTGACGAAATCTATGTCCTGCGAATTGTCTACCTAGCTTCTAGCAATCAGGGACGACGAAAGGTGAATAACCTTGACTCTTTTGTCGCGACACACAAAGCGAATCTCTGCCTTGCCGAGAACAGAAAAAGCGGAGGAAGAATCGCGCATTATTCGTAGATAGTAAAGTTAAGCTTGCGGCACGTACGATACTTTTTTTCCTGCTGAATTACTTGCGTTTTAGTAAATTACTAGAATTGGACCACACTGAACATAGAATTTCTAGTAATTTACTAAAAGCCAAGCAATCTAGCCGGAAAACATGCATCGATTATGCGTAATTTACTACTAGTCTGCGATAAAAAAATTGTGTAAACAATTTTAGTTGATTTTTAATGTATTTTACTTGAAGACAAATCCGTTTTCTAAATAATATTACGGAAAATAATTAATCATGTAAACAATATTGCTAGTTTCAAATCGCTATCTCGAAAATATCAAATCATATCAAAATAAAAATATATTTTAAAGCTAAAAGTTAATACTTTCGTGGCATTAACAAAATTGAGAAAATTGCCGCCGATGTGCTATAATATTATAAAATCCTTAAAATCATCATTTTTGTCCCTTTGATGTCATTGATGAATTTTTATCAAAATTATGATAGTCAAAGTAGAAAATAAATTCGTGTTCAGCACTTAAAAAACTGTGTGAAACTGATTACATTCGTTCAGGGATTAAGAAATGTAATGTTAATGTCAAGCTACAATGTTATGATTCGAGATTCATAGTTCGTATTTGTATGAGATTCGTAAGTATAAACAAGCAGATTTGTCAAGCTCGCAGTTTGTTGTTTGTCACTTGTGCTGATTCGCCAGCAGATTTTTAAACCGGCATTCAAGAAAGTCACGTTGGTCTTCCAATGTGTCTCTCGGTTAAATGCCAGTACAATGGATTCGACGAGGACGCACAGCGTGGCGTACGATGTAGACGAAAAGTAGACGAGTTACACAATTAGGACTTTCTGGTATGGTCATCGTTCTTTCTGTCATCATTATCCGTCTTACATCCCGTTCTTGTTTATTGTGACTCACCTTCCCCTGACCCAAGTGAAAAAAGACCAGGACGAACGAGAGAACGGAAGGGCCGTGTCCTCCTTCTCCTCTCATTGGTGAATCCTCCTCGCAGCATCGATCCTGCGGTCCCTGAAAGAAGACGGCCATGAACCTCATAAAGAGACACAGCCGTCTTCTCCGGTGCATCATTCTGCCATCTCCTTCGGCTTGTAATATTTTTTTACGATTCTATCCCTTTTCCTCGCTCTGGCTTTCCTCATAATAGTGATCAACGATTTAGAAACAAACCTAGCAACGTGGCTCTTTCGCGATGTTCAAGACGCGCATGCTTAATAAAACCTCATCATATGTCATTATTATGAGCTTCGCATGACCGAGTTTTTCTGGTATGAAGATAAAAGAGAATGTTTACTCTCGCGTTAGTATGAATGCACGCAAAGAACGCCGCGTCGAATTGCTTGCGATCATCGATATATAAAATGGACTGACAATGAGCATCGCAAACGCACGCTTATTGTAAAATTGGAAATAGATACTAGTTACATACAATCATTATTAGAAAAAAACATGATGGTTACATGAATAAAAATGATTGAATAATTTTTACTTTACTTTTTACAAGACTATAAATATTCTATCTATTTTTGTTGAACTTATGACAATAAATTTTACTTGCCTAAAAGTAAGAATTCATCGGAGGTGTAAGATAAAAAAGCAATTATAATAAATCCATTCAAATGATTATAACTTTATATTATTCTCAAGACTATAAGCACGAACAACTTTCTAAACTTTATACCTATATTTTTTATCGCATAGTAAAAATAAATTTTATCAGCGCCAAGACAAAACATATTTATATATATAAAACAGTTGTCACTATGTTTTTTTCTGAGTAGGAGATCTATTTTGTCTCTCTTGCTAGTAAGAGTCCCACATAAATGATTTTGTCTCCTAGATCAATTAAATCATCAATTTGACTACTGCAATGTTTAGTCCATTCTATATGTTGATGCTTATTTGCGACGTGATTCAAGAAACTTTCCAAGAAATTATTTCCATAGATTTTACGGATATAATATAATGCGTCTCTACTTGAAATAATAAGAATAATAGTAGCAATTTCAAGCGAGTATTCGATTCGACATATTAAAAACAAAATTATGTTCGTGCTACATCGTGCAGCATGCGCATAATTTCAAGCGGCTTGTCTGTCAGCCGTTTATCCCCCATCGAAGAGCGTTTTTCTCGGTAGATTCTCAGTAAAAAGAAAAGAAAAGAAGGGAGAAAGAAAGATGAAAAGAGGAGCTAAGGGATAGCTTGCGTAAGAAGGAGACACAGCTCTCGAGGATCGGTCCGATGCTGCGAGCCAGGTGCATTGACTTCGTTCTACAGCAAACCGGATGTCGAAGTCGACTACCTGCCCTATCTCGCTGCGCTTTTCTCTGGATTCGGTTTACGGACCACGCATGGTGTGCTTTGTGGCTTGTTCAGTGACACAAACAGTTTCCTGCTTACTGCTCTCGTAATAGAAATACAAAACATAACACATTGGTCGAGGTTGGAGTATTTTGCAAGAAATATTGTGCATATTTAAATCTTAATTTTCCTTTTCACGCAAACCTGATCATATAAAGTGACACATCTCAAATTAAACAGTGATAGAATAGAACAGGGTCATTTCTCGCAATAATGTTTATATTTCTGGACAAGACATATTGAAGATTTAAAGATTATGCTTGTGCTCTCAAGAAGCAATCATAATTGTATAACATAGAGTTGTAAGTATATCACTGCAAAGAATATTGTTTTTCGTCATAAATTTTTATATTACTTTAAAGTTAAAATTGAAATAACTCTGTCCTACCCTTAACTTTATTGTACAGCTTTTTAGAATATCTTGAAAGGATTCTGTCCTAATAATAGAAAATTAAGTTCCATGAGTAGTATGGAACTCTTTTGTTTTTTGATTAAAAAAAAAACAGAAAAATAGTGAGAAAGATATAAAAGTTTATCTTAAAAGTTAGGGGCCCAATTCTTCGTATAGTATAAGCGAAACTTCAATCGGCATAACTTTTTCCTCGCTCGATCGTGTTGTTTCAATCGCGGTAAACGTGTTTGCAAGAAAAATATGCAAGACTGTTAGGCTTACAACGATACTGACGGCATCCCTCGTGTATAGTATAAAGATACTTATCGTACAGATCGAGACGGCCGTAAATACTAACGCCGAAAGTCGTGAGCCTAACGAATAATAGACCCGTCTTGCCCCGACTCGTTCTCTTTGTTATACCCGAACCACAAAAGTGCAATGACCGACCCTGAACCAGAGTCATCGGCAAAACGGGTAGGCGATTCGTTATTGTCTTATTCTCTGTTTAACTCAGCTGTACCTCGTTTAAAATACGCCACGGATGACGTGTGCGACGCAAATGAGAAAAAAATTGCAATTTCTTTGCCTCTCTGTAACATGCATCAAGTTTTTTATTAAATATAAAATGTTGAATTTTAAAGGCATAATTGATTTTTTAATCGTGAATTTTGATAAATAAATTTTAATCTGCAAAAAATAAATAAAATACAATCCAACTTTTATAAAAAAACCTCGTTATTAAACCTTTCACATGTATGTAAGAATTTTTTTCAAATTTTTATACAGTCCAAAACAACATAAAAACCTGCACTAAAGTTTGACGATTCAGATAAAAATTTTGTCGAGGATTTGAATAGATGTATTAATTAGAGTTGCTGATTATTCAGATATTGATCTGAATAATATTACAATCGAATAACTGAATACGGACCGAAATCTATAGACCGAAATCATTAACCCTAATTATATTAAATATTCCGCGGATACTCCCCCCCCCCCCCCCTCCGGATATCAAAATCTAGGTAAACAGATAATTGTCAAACTTAATTAATTTAATTAACCTAATTTGCAGATTGTGCGCATAAAATATAATGATCTATATGTCTGTGTATACAATGTAAACTATATTTTACGTGTCATCTATGTAAACCAATTCATGAAGCCTGTGTTTTTTGTCGTTGCACTAAAACTTTTATCTCGCTTAAATATTTTTATTTATCACAATATTAAAGTCAGACATATTAACAATAATAAAAGTTAATTACATCTTTCTGTATTGTATTATCCAATATATAATTACATATTTTACGTTGCTTGTATTGTCTATACATAAAAAAAATTCCTGAACAATAAATAAATATTTCATATAAACGTAATTTTTAAATATATGGCACAACCCTGTTATTGATTAATTTGAATAATACAGTTTTAAAGAAGCATCGGGGGCTTCAGTGGTCATCTCATGAATTGTCATTAATCCTCTACCCGTGTTCATATCATATTTTATTAATCATGTTCAAAACGTGATCTTTTTATTGACAATACTGTAATACCACGAGAACTTTTTAAAAACGCTCGCGTCAAAAAAGATCCGAACACGGTTAGAAGATTAAATATTGTTGCGAAGGATTAAAAGAATTGTTCTCAAAGATAAACTAACGACACGTGCATGCGAAAAAGCGATCATTATTTTTTCCGTCCCACGCGATTTGCATCGATCAGTGTCTGTCCTTCGTGGGGATCAGAAAGAAACGGACAATCGCTCGATCTGATGTTGGATGTTTGCCTCGTTTCTTCGCCTTGTAAAGTGCACGCAACGAGGTCAAATAAGTATCATAAAAGTGATGGTATCACCATTATATTCGGAATTTATGCATACAAGGTGGAACAGTTGGCACGTGCGCAATTATGAAATGTTAATTTTAATAAGAAGCGCCATTCGTTATCGCGAGATTCCATTAGTTCGAGAATTATTTTCGGTATCAATGTTAATTGCAGACGCAATTAACATTGATACCGAAAATAATCGAGAGAATATACAGGCGGATTTGCGCTCTTGCAAAGAGAAGAGAATATAGGAAGAGCGAAGTAGACTCGTTTCGTTCCAATGGTTTTCCCGAACTACGCGCGATCGTAATGAATACAAAGACGAGGTCGATTGATAGTGTTGGTGCACGTTACCTTTTCACCAACGGCTGTATCGTCATGCAACCCCGGTAATTAAATGCGCGATATACCGAACACCGAGAGTGCACGTTACTATATTGTGTGGATCCTCTGGTCCATCCTATCAAGGTGGCAGAGACTATTTGTTCGCGGCGGGACGTAATACGCACCGTGCGGGCGGTTTCGTTGAGGTGAGAATTCGAAGACGAAGTTTGTCGGTAAATTGAATTTGCGGCCGTTGTTAACGCCAGTTTTCCGTGTATAGTCTGATATTCCATGATAGTCTGAGAGTCGTATAAGTTAACTGTACTGCGACTTATCCTGCTTCACTTGCAAATCCTTTGTGCAAGTCTGAAGTCAATTTTTTATTACCGAAGATGCATACAGATAATTTTTTAAATTATAAACGATTCTTTAATTTCACATATGAATCATTTCATTTCAAATTAAATTTGTTACATTTTACTCTTTAATGGAACATTAATTGATAACTTAATAATCATATTCGGTTAGAAATTATAGTGAAGAAAAATCCGAATAAAAGACACTGAATAAATCCGACTAAAGTTTATTGGATTTACTATGTTTATATTAAATCGAAAAATTTATTGCAGTTTTTTTCATTCGTGTAATGCATTCAGCTGTGCAATTCCTATAAATTTGAAGACATCGACAAAATGGTAATTACGAGAAAAAGTTCTTTAAAAGAAATCCTTTGCAAATGCGGTATCTATTGTATTCGCGATTAGAATCATGCATTTCAACGAAAGACGATGAAAGTACTCCCGGTTTCCTTGCAGACCGTTTTATCCAACTTTCCCCGAGACTTTCGGACGACACAAGGAAATTGTGCGCTACTGATAGAGCTCGGTACGTTCGTAACAATAGCTATTAAGTAGTTTGTTTGCATTGAGGAATTCACGATGGAACGCTTCGAGCGCTTCATTCTCATCCGGCCTGACGAGTCCTTAAGGACTTTCGAGACGATCTTCGCGATGCAGGGAATAGCTTTGTTCCTTTGCGTTACATTTCTATATAACATTATTCTCGTTACTCTCGCTCGAGGTGGTTATCCAGCTAAAGTCTCGCTGATTCGCGCAGAGTATTGGCCAACAGATGTAAAAGAACTGAAGATTGTTAAATCATAAAAGTAGAAGCGTTTTTTTAAGAAAATGAGCTTAGTTATGGAATTTATAAGAAAGGTTTAGTCTGCAATATGCTTGTATTAAGACTTTGCGACTCTGAATCTAGGATATACAAGATGTACCAAAGATACCATGGGATATTCCAACATTATCTTGCGACTTGCGATATACTCGAAATTACAAACGTAATATCAATATCTCGCGTAAATCGTTCGAACACTATACATTCGTCTACACAGATGAATGATCGATTGACCTATTAGCGGCTATCTATAATGTTCTTGCTGCGGCACGTAACAAGGAATAATTTATTTCAATTTCCTATACGTCAATATCGATATGCGCTCGCCGAACGCATTCGTGATGTGCTGACGAAGCCGCTGACCCGGGAAAAGTAAAAATCGATACTTACTGCCGAGGGGGAGGGAAGGTATAGTAGAGAATTACGATAATAACAAAAATGTAATTTTCAGGAAATTGAACGTCCGACACGCGCGACACCGCATTGAAATTTATTAATATATCGTTGCCATTTTACACGTTGTCGTTATCGTTACAAGCGTTTGTTGAAAAAAAAAAACAGGAAGTACTATTACATTTGTGTTCTAGAGTAGATAAATCTAATGAACTCATTCTACTGAACGACTTGCGAAATTAAACCTCTCTGAGATCCACCAAAAATAAATTTTAGATATCTGCTAAGTATCAACTCGTAATAAGTGGCTTCTCCTTTTTTCTTTTCTCTATATTCCCTGTATTAATTAGTGGATACTTGCATTAATACTCGCGTAATTAAATTATGATATTTTTATTATATATCTATATTATACATGTTTCTTTTATTCTTTCAACTTATTGGAAAATGTACTCAGTATTCAGCATTCAATGTAACAACATTTGTATGATTGAAGTTTGTAATTGTAACACTCGAGAGGAAGTCTTCTTAGAGTGCATATATAATAAATTATTTTAAACGTATTATATATAAACGTTGATTATTTTAAAACTAAGCAATTTAATCACGGAAACGAATTGATTATAGAAGTTAAAAATATTAACAAATATAACAAAATAATAAAAAAGTTAAGTTATCCTTGCTGCTTTGATATCTAACAGTGTCCTCATTCTCGGAAAAGAGAAAGAAAATAGAGAAAAGATAGAGCTGGTTCGGTTCGCGAAATGAGAAATGGATAGAAAAAAAAAGATTGGTATTCTATCATGGTTATTTTTCATGTCCCACGCAATTGATTAGAAAACTTTCAGAGGCGCTATTGATTCGTTAATATTGACGTGTTTATTTTAAAACGAACCACAGAAATAGATTGATTTACATTCTGTTTGGATACACATGGAAATTAACAAAATGTTATTCGACTCACGGGATTAAATTACCATTGCTCTTTTGATACCTAACAGTGTATATACAACATTGTTCGTCACTAAATTTTCTACATAATTATTTTAGTGATCTAGTAAAATTATTTTTAGACTTATAAATCTACCTACACTTTTAGATATTTCAACAAAATCACTTTTTCCATATAACAACCGTGATTGTAAGGTACGAGCTATCTCATAAAAACTTTGATTAGCGTACGGAATCTGGCTGATAATTGAAGAATGAACTGTCATAAAATTTTCTATTTTTCTGATAAAAGCTGCTTCATCCTTCTATGTAATTTAGCGAAAAAAAAAAACCGACGGATTTTCACAATTATCTTCTCGGATTACTTTTGCGCATATCTTAAGAAAGCACATATCGGGAACAAGCAACATGAACGAGAATGAGCGCATCTGTTGCCGGAACAGTAATTGCGACCGCGAGCTGGAAGTACAACGCACGCGTGTAAGGCGGACTACACGTGAACCTGCCCGTTCTTTCTCTCATCCCTCGTATTATAGGTACAATGTACGCAAGAAACTCGGAGTTGCGGCACGCCTAGGCCAGAGGTGCATAACATATGATATAAAAGAATGTTTCCCAAGTCAGAATTATATGTATGCCTATATGCTGTAATAAATAATTAAGTTTTATTTTGATAGAATTGTGAAAAGGCCGATTATATCGTTAATCTCGCTTCCCTTTTCCTGTTGTAAATGTACAGCTGAGCGATAATTTGACTCCATTAATTACATCAGCTTTCGTTGCTTTTTATTAATTGCATTAATCATCACACATTTACTCTTCCTTTTCATCAATCAATCAATTTATGTTATATAAATGCATGCATGAACAATTTTGTTAAAGGATCTAAAATTTCAGCTAAATACATATTTAATATTAATTTTGTCGAATATCAAAAAAATTACATAGGAATCTCAAATATACATATAATGAGCTATGCTACAGAAAGTTTTAATATCTAACTTCTAGCAACTAATTTGAACACCTTACTTATTCATTTTAATGGTTCAACAAAATTATTTTCAGATCTTTATCTAAATTTTTAAATACTTTAAACCATCCCTTCGATATACGTACAATACATATAAAAATAGCAAAATCGAACAATTTAATAAAGTTGAGCAAACGTATTTATATTACATCCGCCTATTCTTTAGTAGATTCGGATCTCAAGGGCACCGTTATGACTACGTGGGTTAATATCCAAGTTATACACCCCTGGGTCTAGGCGAACGGTACGAGAAAGACCCTCGCCCTCGAACAGCAAGCCACGCCAGTAATTACGTAGGGGAGACGCGCGTTCCATTGTTCTACGTTAGTTCTGTAGTTCAGGTAATGGGTACTTATACGCTGGTAGCTTCCGCGACGCGCGAAGGCTTTACGTCGTCGCGGGAATTCACGTTGAGCGAGTGTATTACACTGGTCGATATTATTATGTGGCAATCCTGCTGCTGCTGCTGCCGATATATTTCAAGCGGTAATATTTCTCTTTTGTATATCTTCCGCGATACGGCAATATCGATTACCTTCTACGTGCCCGGAAGAGCAGAAGATAAGATACGGTAATTTGGTAATATTTCAAATCGACTTCTTACCCACAGAATATAATGATCAGGACCGAGAATACGATAGAAATCGCAGTCTCGGAATGGCAGCTAATTTAATTAGACGAAACCTCCCTATTCATGTCGACTCATCGCATAATGGAGATGAGCACAGTTGTTCGGACAAGGAACTTTATTCCTGAAAAATATCGCCTACGAAAATATTATTATATAATACGTTATTAGGGAAAGAATGATTTGCTGAGATTTTTAAAGATTTAATAATTAAAGATTTAGATACAGATTTAAACATAATTTTGTTGGATCGTTAAAATAGTTACACATTCAAGTATAACAAGAAATACTGCAAGAAGTTTTGATACTTAAACAATCAGCTTGAACGTTCTATATAATTATTTAGTGATCTCATAAAATTATTTTCAAATCTGTATCCACATGGAAAGATTTTTCTAAAAATATCTCAAAATTTAAATAACAAAGAAAAATGTTTAGTGAATAACTATTATTTTGTTGATATGTGAATTACAAAAACTTTCTTATCTTTTAATTAAAAAATTGTATTGTTCTAATCAAAATTTGGTTAGAACACAATTTTTAACCAAAAAATAAAGTTTTTTAAGTAAAATAAGTTAAAAATAAGTTATATCAACAAAATAATGGTTATTCTTCTCTCAGTATAAATACAGATCTGAAAATAGTTTTGTTCATTGAATCATCAAAATAATTATATAGAAAACTAATGAGAATGTCAAAATTTTATGCAGCACTGCTCAGCATACTTGAGATTCCTAATTATTTTGATGGATACATTACTTTAAAATAAACGAAGCGCCACTACGATCTGAATGTTAAAATGTTGAACTGATTATATATATTCATATAAATGAATTAATTTCAGAAATGATAATTGTGTGCCGATATGATTGTCGGATTTTCAACGCAATCAATCTGAAATATTAATAATCCCTCCAAATTTCCCACATTTAATCTTAAAAAACTGTAATAAACTTATTGCGAAAAATATTGCCTCGGCCAGGAGTCGAACCCGGATCTCTTGCATTCCGTGCGAGCACGGACTACCTTAGCAATATTCCTCGCAATAACTGATACGTATAGAGAATTATGCATTGTAGGCGAGCGTGTATAAACAATAAGATTGGAAATAATGGAACGTTTATGTTAGATATTACTTTAAAATACGAAGCGCTATGGTTAAGATGTTGAACTATTATATATATATATTCATTTAAATGAATTAAGATTTCAGAAATTATAATATTTTGGTGGATGGTCCAATAAAATTATTTTCAAATTTGTATCTAGTTCATCTTTTAAATACTTCAACGAAATCGTTCTTTCTATATGTAACTAATTTTTTAATATTTTAGCTTTAGCAAAACCGTCTTTTCTGTGTATATTACAGATTTTATGCGATATAGATTCAAGAATAGGTTTCTAGATCTCAAGCTTTCTCTCGTGCGGATTTTACGATATAATTTAGCATCATCAAATAACCGTGAGACAATCATCTGGTAAAACCGGTATAACATATATGCGTCCAACTTTCGTCTCGACGACTCGCAAAATCTCGTTATATGAATTACTCGATGACTTGGGCGCGTTAATGCTCGCGCACAAACAACGAACACTGATTCGCGACGAGGCTCATCGATCAATGTCAGGCCGAGTCCTTCGAACGGGATATACACGCGCATGTGATTTATACTATACGCGTATATCGCTCTCAGCGTTAAAAATCGCTTGATAAGCGCCGCCAATTCATTGCACGAGATCAATCTCGAGCTTTTTGCCTAATGTCAATAGATATTCAGATGCAGTGAGCTGTAGGCAGCATCCGAGTGTTCTCGGATATAATCGGTATATATGCGGTGTAATATCAGCAGAATTGTAATCGGATATTTGGGGAACTTGGTGTGTTCGTGATACACGAGAAATGTTGTGATCTATGTTTCAATCATCGGCCACGGAATTTCGTGTATCAACAGAGTTTCGTTAAGATGCAAGACAGCATACTCTACGATGCTTGCTGTACAGCTAGTCTGTTGGCAAGGAGCCTGTTAATGGAGCAACAGCATGTACGCCTTGTTTTACATTGTTTCATCTTTTGCAGATTTACAAATTGTTTCCGCTTTTAAAAATCCAGTTTAATACTGAAAGATGATAATTAAATATTTATTTTGAGTATTAAAAGTCTAAGTATATTAAAATACTGAACAGATGAAAAAAAAAAAAACTAAATGCAAATCTGAAAATAATATTTTGATGAATCATAAAAATAATTATGTAGGAAACTCAAACATGCTACAAAACATTTGGATATTTCAGCAACTAGCTTTAGCTATCCTACATAATTATTTCGATAGTCCAATAAAATTTTCAGATCTGCATTTAGTTAAATTTTTAGGCTCAGCGAAACCGTTCTTTACGTACAGTGCTTTTAAGTGCCTTCCGTCTAAACTGATATTTTTTAATTTCATTCTTATTTTTGTTCGAATTTTAATTTAAATTTTATATTAAATTTCTCTAAAAGTTTTTCTATGGTCTTTAATATAATCTATGTAAATAGTGAAACGTTAATTTAAATCGTGATCAAATATCAGAGCAACAAACATTGGTAGCCAACTTGAAATGCAGAATTACGTAACAAACACATCGTGCGCCATGTGCGGAAGTTTCAGAAACATAATAAAAATATAGTTACGTGCACATTTGTGATTTCCAGCATTCCAAAACACGTCATGAAATCCAGCGTGAAAACGTCATCCGCAAAATGTATCATCAATCGAGACACGGTTCAAGCACGAAATTCTGTTGGTGAAGAAAGAAAAGCGAGAACGTTTTGAATAAGGGGTGAAAATATATAACGCCCGCATGCGAAAGCCGCTCTACATGAAGGCGGAACTTACGTGCATATGTACTTAGGCTCGTAGATACGTGGGCGCGTGATGCAAACATTTCGCAGCTGGAAATGCTTCCAGCGATTCTCTCTAGCTCTCCAGGAATTTATACGCCCTACGGAATCCCGCAGGAGAGCCTGCGAATTATCCATGTGCACCGACATCGCCGTTCTATTTAATTCGCAAAACCGTAATTGCTGATGAAGTGAGATTAACACAAGGAAATCGGTAAGTACCTTGCTCGCGAGATCATCCTTGACATGACAGTGAAAAGATACACACAGTGCATGCATGAGTCACAAATTCGCACAAACATACGAAGGAAAGATTGACACGCGAAATGACTTGAATAAAATGCACTTTATTTTAATTCGTGTTTATTAGAAAAGAAATTTAATCTTTAAGAGAATGAAGTGATCACAGCAGTCCATGATCTTCTTTAAAATCTTATTCTGTAAAACGAAACTAGAAGATATTGTCCAGATACTCAAAAATCATAAAGTTTTTTTTTTATTTTTATATTCTTCTATTTCGTGAAGATATATGTAAACTCGTTATGATGTATGTAAACTTTAATAATAAAAAATAATATATTAGTAAAAAATATAAATATAAAATTAAAATTTTTGTGAGATATTCTGAGCATCCACCTACCAATTTGCATTATTTTTAAATTACCTACTTTTTCCAATTAAACTTAATTTACTGATAATACAAAAAATATATTTTTCTAGCTAATCACTAAACTTTTAAAGTTATTGCTAACAGAAAAACACAATTTTTCATTATATTATCAGGTTAAGTGAGGTCACGTCTAAACCATAACTTACACGTGTACGGATGCGAGCCTATAAGCACAAATATCATTAACTTGATCTCTTTAAAACATTCGCGAAGAATTTCTCTTATCTGTATAAGCAAACGTATTCCTCTCTCCATTTTGAAGGCGAAGAACGGAAAGTTTCTTGAAAGTTCTCAATATCGCGCGCCTTCTGTCTTTATTAAACTTGCTAGAAACCCTGTTTAATTCTTAATGAAGCTACGACTATGACTTTTCACTAAGAATACGAAAAAGAGGAACAGCAGCCGTTGTAAGCCGAAAAGTTTTAATCGTCAACATTAACGCGTTTTGCAAAAGGCGCTCCGGCAAAATATGACATTCATAAAAGTTTCATAGAAAAATAAAAAAAGAAATAAATAAACGTAGGAGCAGTCTCTCGAAATGTCGCTCGTGCTTTCCACACAGTTCGACAATTTCAGAGCTCTGGGAAATGTAGAAAAGAGCAGTAGAGATTTGCATTTATCCTCGAAGGGAACGAACATCGAGCGTGTACGCTCGTGTGAGAAAGTTAAAATTGCATTAATGCATTCAATCCACACACAAACTGCGAAAACCGTTTGCAAACTGTGCAAGGTAATTTGCATGATTGTATCCGCAGGTAATTTTGCTTTCTATGAAAAACTAGCATATATGGTATTGTTGAAAAAAAAAAAAAAAAAAGAAAATTTGCGAATCTAAAATATATTTCATAATCTCTTTTTGCACATTCTGATCCGCAGCAAAAAGTATTCTCGATTATGTACTTATAATTGAATAAAATCTAAATTTAAAAATTATTTCGCAAATATGAATAAAATATTATACTTGAAACAATGACGTAATGTTCCATTAGTCAAAATCGCTTTCATCGTTATAAATACATTTCAAATATGATTGATGGTTAGTTCGTTTCGACTTATCGATTTTAACCTAGAGCTTTACCTTGAACAAATAAAACAAATAATTAGTTAGGTTCTTTGTTTAATTAGTTAGGTTCATTGATTTAAATTTGCAAACGTTTTCTGTTCTTTCTTGATATTCACTTCTTCTTGATAAAATTCATCTTTACTTTCAATTTCATCTTTCACTTTCAAATTTCTCTGAAATAAAAGAGAGTGGAATCAGATTCTCTCTCCTGAAATATTTGGTTAAAAAACTATTTGGTAATGGTTGTGTTCCAAAATTTACTGCCACATTATCTATAATTTAATTATAAATTATAAATAAAAATTATAAATAAAAATTAATTATAAATAAAAATCTATAATTTACGTGCACTATAGATTTTCAGTACTGGCAGTAAATTTTGGAACACAGCCTATGTAATAGAGATATTGAAAATTAATCCTGAATTTTTTCATATTTTTTGAAAGTCTAAAATAGTAAAAAAATTCGAGAACTGAAGAAATTAAAATATGGTGATTGCATACAATAAATTACAATAATTATAATAATACAGATTACAGCAATTAATACAAATTATCAATTTGCATGCAGAATTGAGATTATTTTTTATTCTGGCACTCATCATATGTTCTATTTTTCCACGAAAGATAATATACGCAACATTTATTTATTAAATAATATTTCAAATTATACTTAATTATTTAAGTTATTTTTAATCATTTTTATAAGTCACCACTGTTCCTATTCAATATATTGTTCATTTAACTAAAATAATAGAATTAAAGGATTTAATTCAAGAAAATTAAATTTAAGGACAATTAAATTTGACAAAAAATTTAATTTATTATGTAACAATATATATGAACGATTTCAATTAGAAGTACTTAATCGAGAATACTTTTTGCTGTTCTATCTACTATTTTGAAATTATGGAAAGAATTTTCTTTTAAAATTTATCCTGAAAATATGATAATTGTAATATAATATTTTAAAGATTTTTACTATGCACTTTAGTAAAATTAATCAAACTTTTATATTTTATTGTAGTTTTATTAGTTAATGAGAGAGATTTATGTAAAAAATTCTTTGAAATATGTTGTCCTACGACTATCATTTCAGGGTAAACTCTTGAAAAAAATTTTCTCCGTGCAGAAATGGATTGATTTATAATACATATGATTATATATAACGCACATAGAAATTAAAAATAAAATATTATTTAATTCAAGGGATTGCTCCTTTGTTATCATAACAACGGGGAAAATCTCAATATACAAATGCTAATTCTGCTAGCTCTATGGCAGTAATGAAATATATATCACGTATGTATGTATTTTCTCTTTATCAAGCTGCAACGATGACGCAAGCAAACGTAGCGCAACAAATCTCCGCTGAAATAATCATTGTGTAGCGAACGCTCTTCATCGCAATATCTTTAAACCTATTCTACAATTGCGTAAACGTAGTTGTAAGAATCGACCAATCATAGTCGAATATTCTTTTCATATTCGACTGTGATTGGTGAATTTTTATAACTACAAGCACTTATAACTATACGCTATTACGCAATTGTAAAACAGGCTTATACTGTGTAACGCCATGCGCTCGCAACCGCAGAATTATTCGCGCGTTAACCTCTTCCGTCGACAGTCTTTAATACTGTGATGATATTCCAAGTCCCGTTAGTTTTCATTTAAACTTAAATTTTATGTTATCTTTCTTGTAAAACGAGAGCCGGAAACTTTTGAATCAAAGAAAAGAAAGGAGATATTTGCTATTCTAACATTACAATTCTTAGAGCGATCACGAAGAGCGAAAACTATTGTAAATTCAACCCGAAACTTCATCGTATGCATTAACGTACGCGCATGCATTAACCTGCTTAATTATATTCAAATTATGGAAAATTCAAACTATTACATGCGTAATCGATATTTCAAGAAGACATAAAATAATAATGAGAGATGGTAATATGGGGATTTTCACTAATTGTATTATACTTTAACTAATGTAGTTGTTATTAAATGATAATATGTCGACAACAAAAGCGTACTTTAATCATCTTCATACAGAGAGAGAAATACTATCCTGCAACAATAATTTCTTTAAATATTAAAGCATCTAATCCATTTTATGGAGCACTGTGTAAAGAATAATTTTATACACAGAATAATTTTCTGTACAGTGTCTAATTTTTCTAATATCAGAGATTAAAACGAAATTAAATGTATGCACCAACAAAAATGTATTAAATTTAATATTTATTTAAATAGTACTAATTTAACACTTACTTACAATTTATTAGAAAATGATTAAATCAAAATAAATTTCATAATACGAAAATAGTTAAATCAAATTTAATAAATATTCAGCTAATACTATTTAAAAAAATACTCCTAAATAAAAATTTAATACAACTTTTCTGAATGTATAAATATTATATAAAATAAAAATAAATAAAATAACTATATATACATGTAAATAGTTTTCATACAATATGATTGTTTTTTATATAACATGTAATTTGCATATTTACATATATTAAATGCCAGATATAATAAATTATCCAGAAGGATATGAATGCAGCAAAAAAAATACACTTGCTTTCTATCGCGACGCGTACAACCGTTACAATGAGAAAGTGGATTCGAATACTTTCACTGCAACGTGTCGATTTTATTGCATTGATTCATTCGTAAACGAACTTGATATGCGATACAAAAACGTTGTAATAAAAAAACCAAAGACGCGAAGGATTAGAAGATTGGACAGTTTATTTACATAAATATACAAAATTGGGTTGTAACAAAAATGCCCGATATATTTAAATCTAGTTTCGAACTTATCCACAGGGGATGCATCCATTAGAATTATATCTCTGTCAATGTAAATCGTGCAACGTGCAACGAAATCTCGAAGCAGAATTGGGTGACTGTGCACCAATGAGAGCGAGCAATAGCTTTCGTTTACTCTCTCCCTTTCGTACTCTTTCTTGTTTTGGTTTTGGTTTTATTCTCGGCCTTGATCGTTCCAGCATGGAGCGAGGACCAAGGAGAAAAAGAAAACAGAAGTCAATTGCGTTTACGAGTACAGAAGACGAAGCTCGCTTCCTTTTCTAGACTGTCGTACGAAGCAATACGAAGTGTCCTAGATGCACCGCGTACGTGTATCGACAATGTCAACAAAATGTATTATATGTGTATTTTTAGGCATTCATATCGATTGCCTTTGAAAGTGAAAGAAAACGTATTTCTATAATTCGATAATCCTATTTAATAAAAATTATTTAAAAACTGTGCATTAAATAATTCAATAAAATTAACTAATTAATTAATTAATTAATTAAAATTGGTTTAAATTTTTAAATTTTATTTCGAAAATATTGCAAACTTCTCGCGCAACGATTTTTGTGCTAGCTTTTTATCATGTATCGAACATTAGAATTTGTTTTGAATTTTGTCAATTGAATTTCTGTATGTATAATGTGTATGTTTAATTTTCCGCGCGAATAATATATTCGCTTATGTATTTTTACAAATGACATTCAAATTAAAAATATAGTGAAGAAGAGACAAACATTGTTTTTGTTGATCATAACAATAAGTCCTATTGTTTTTATTTAAGAACTTCAACCTTTAATATTATATATCTCCATTTAAAGCTTTTATTATATTTTCGTTATGTTTGTGTTAAAGTTTTTATTTATTTTTCTTCGAGATAATTTAACTTTATTACAATTTTATTATAAATATCAAAAATAGATTTTAAATTATTACAAAATTAATCAGGTCCAAGTGAAATCATAAATTAAGAACTCATTTTTAATCTCGGACAGTAATTTAGCAATTAAATGGTCAACATATACTATCATACTGAGAGAAAAATCTGTATTTAAATGATTTATAATATAAATGATTTCAAAGAAAATCAAGTTTGTGTCTAGAAAAAGTAAAAGACTATGAAATTCACAGAAGAGTAATTAAACTAATCTTTATTATCAAGAAATCGAATTGGATTCTTTTATAATCTAAGAAATGTGTCAATCGTTTTTTTCAAAATCGCTGAAATATTAGATACAAATTTTTCCTTCAGTACGAAAAGACAAAAGAACAACTTACCTTCGCAGGACTTCTTGGATAACCCAAACGTTGGCGGAAGTCGTCTCCATCCTCTCCAGTTGTTACAGAGCGATTCGGGCTCGCTGCTGAAACTACACAGCGAGTCTTCCTCGAAGCGGTCAGAATCATCGAAAGAAAAGCGA
>NW_017259262.1:28118-45781 GCF_001594045.1 Atta colombica | reverse complement strand
GCTTCCGCCAGTTCTACCACCGGCTCGACCGCCACCGCCACCACCGCCGCCACCGCTGCCGGAGGACCGAGCCAGGTTGCCCGCCAGTTTTAATTACCGTGCGAATCAGCACACGCGAAAATACGAGCGCGTCCTCGACGGTTACCTGCCACCGTGTCCGCCACGCCGAATCTCGTCTGCACGATCGTGTAGCGGCGTAGACTCCACCACTGTGTTTCTGAAGACCTGCGTCAGAGAAAAGACCACGTTTCATATAACAATCGTTCTTATTGCGACTTTTCAATATAACTTGCACAAGACTTGTTTTTTTTTTAGCTAAACTTCT
Organism: Atta colombica; assembly: GCF_001594045.1. Classification (NCBI taxonomy): domain Eukaryota; kingdom Metazoa; phylum Arthropoda; class Insecta; order Hymenoptera; family Formicidae; genus Atta; species Atta colombica. The sequence continues at coordinate 45,456 of NW_017259262.1, read as the reverse complement.
TGCATTTCATTTTTTTTTTCATCTTTTCACTCCACGTTAAAGAAAATGAGAGAAAAGATGAACTGTGCAAAAAGTTCCATTTAGAAAGAGCAGACTTATAATACACTTACATGTACACGTGTAATATTTTCAAGACTATACTGAGAAAAATGTTCTGATTGAACCAATAAAAAAGTTCAACAAGAATGGCATTTTAGTGAGACCAAATGGAATTTCTGCAACAATTATCATCTTTTTGTTGGTTTAATTAGAATATTTTTATCAATATATACGAGAAGTTGCCAAAGAAAACATTTAATGCTCTAATCGATAATTACTTTTGAAATAATTCCATTTGTATGTAAGACAATATATTTATTTTCTCGAATGGTTTTTATATAATGGAATTTATATAAGACAATGTTGAATTTCCCGAATGATTTCCAATATAGAAAATGTGTCTCTTGATTTAGGAAACGTTTTTCCGTTATTATTTAATTAAAAGATCATCGGCGTTTCTAATTTCTTCTTTCGCAATTATCTTTTTCTCATATCGTGAGTCGGAATGTAAGAGTAAAAAAAAAAGAATCGATTATAACATATTTTCTTTCAACGATAAAATACAATAAATATAAATACATGAAATATTATTGGAATAAAAGGAAATTCATGTTCGTAAAACATTACAAATAATGGAAAATAAATCTATGATAGTTGAGAATTTTCAATCTAAAATGATTTTCCATCGCGAAACTCAAGTACTTACGGAATGGATAGTAGATTCATTTTTCGGAGCAATTCCATCTGTTCGAAAATCGGAGCGCAAAAAACTAATAACATTGATTGTCCGTTATACTTGGCCGAAGTACAGTATTTGGTCACGGAATAAGGTCACGGAAAACAGCAAGTTGAAAGTAATTTTAAATTCACAAAGCTCAGATATTAATGTAACGATCAGCTCTCGTTTAGCGAAGCGCGATCTTATCTAGACGAAGTTCGAAACACGAAAGGCTAACGATGTCAACGATCGTTCATTATATATATCTGGCTGAAATACAATCAAAATAAGGTCACGAAAATCAACAAGTCATTTTGAATTCAACGAAGCGCAAGAACTCGCGCAACGGATAGGGCACATATTATTTATTGAAATTATTCAAAATAGATTATAATCATTCAATTATTCTCTATAATGTTCTATATTTATGTTTTATATACGGATAAAAGAATAATTCCGATCTATTTCGAAAAAAAAATCTCATTCTCGAAAAATATCATATATGAAAATACTATGGAAATCTATAATACATATGTAACGTACAAAAAAAACAATGATTTTGATAAAATTTAAAAAAATTAAAATAATATTTATATTTATAAAAATTATATAGATTCTAATATATTATTATTTTTTAATTATTATTTTTAACAGCAAAAATTATTTTCAGATCTATATTTAAATTTTTGACTTTAGTTAAATTAAAGAAAGAAATACTCCAAAAAGTTTTGATATTCAAGAAACTTAGGCGTCGTATACAATTTACTGATAATCTAATAAAATTATTTTTTGTTATCTAATAAACTTTTTGTTTCAAGTCTAAAAATTTAAGGCAGATACGGATCTAAAAATAATTTTATTCAACCATAAAAATAATTCTAGAATTAATCGATGGAATGTCAAAATTTTGTGCAGCATTCTTCATCATATTTGAATTCCAACGTAATTACTTTGATGGTCCGACAAAATTATTTTCAGATCTATAGCTACATTTTTAAATACTTTAGCAAAACCGTTCTTTCTATATAACATACTGAAGTATTTTCAATATTTTTATATGCGATATATTTGAAGAATACAGCCATTGTTCTACAATACATGCCCAGTTTGTGTTTCGCAAAACAATTCCATTCTGGAAACGAGATTGAGAGTGCAAAGGACCGGTAAGAACTGTTCGTTACACTCAGTACGAGACTATACAATCAGAATAACATCATAAATACACAGAAATCAACAAGTTTTTCAGAGAAACCTTCGGCCATCGTCGCGCGCGCGTAGGAGAAGCACGCGCGGCCGCGTGAACGCCGCCGCGCCGGAGCTTCATCTCGCGGACTCCCCCGAGGAGTAAAACAGGAACAGCTGATTCGCGTTACCTCACAGAGGCGCGGTATTGATTTTTCAAGCCGCGACACGCGGGGCGCTTCGTTTTGTCGCGTGAAATTGCTTGCCTCGCTAAGAATCGGCGTAAAGGGACACGCGGTCGATCGTGCGCGGATCCGTCCGCTCGTTTCATCGCTCGGCTCGTGTGAATCAAGCGACGTGTTGTTAGACTAGGTTAAGGCGATTGCCGTATATATGTGATCCGGAACGAGGGAGAGACGCGAGAGGAATCGACGCATAGACACATCGACAATGTTAGCCATGAACCGCGGGGGACCTTGGCCAGGGTCAACAGACCCCAGCGTCAAGAACGTACAACGACCCCGATCCCATACTCGACGGTAATCCCTCTTCCTCTCTCCCCCCTCATTCGCTCATTTTCTCTCTTTCTCTCTCTTTCTTTCTTTCTTACTCCAACAAACTTACCGAAATCCTCACTTCTCACACACGAATACATATTCGTAGAATAATATGTGATTCGAATACCTATTCGCGCGCATGTACACACACACACACACACACACACACACACACACACACACACACACACACACACACACACACACACACAACAAACAAACACACACGTAAATGCGCGATCGCGACTTTCTTCTCGCTTACCTCCAATCCCGTACAAAATTTGCGTCCGAAGGTCTGGGAGATGGACCGCTCTCTCTCGCGTTCCTGATCAATCCTTTTGGCGTCTCGCGTCCCGTTCACTAATAGAATGGAAACGTCGCGACGCTAACGGAGTGCCATCGAGCACAGCATCGTGTTTAAGCAGCGTGACTGTGACGCGAATAGTGGCGGTAGTATACAAATGCGCGTGCACACGCACACACGCACGAAGGCGCACTCGGCACGGTGCAGGACAGCTGAGCCGTCAAGGTACCCCATCGATGTTTCTCTCGTTCCGCGGCTTAAGGGACGTCGCTGGAAAGTGCGCGCGCGCTCCCGCGCGCGCGCGCACGCACACGCACGCACGCACGCACGCACGTATAGTCGTACACGCACGCACGTACTCCCTCCGCGCGCGCACGCACACACACGCACGCACCCGCACGCGCTCGCGCGCGCGCAACAATCCGTACCCGTGATTTTCACGACTCCACGCACGTCGCGTCACGCACTGGCCACCGGCACCGAACGTCCCCGAGATCGACGCCGACCGTTATACGGTTATCGTAGCAACCGTCAACGAGCCGGAGTCCGAGAAAACTCTCAGAACTAGCCTACCCCCATCGACGACAACAACAAATATGGCGTGCGATAGATCACCTCCTGCGCGCTCCCTGCTGCGAGCTGCGACCAGCGACTGTCAATGGGACGTCAGATGGCGCGACGTGCGCCATTCCTCTCCCCCACCCTTTCGCAGTCGGTCGTTTTCGGCTCTTTCCGTTTCTTATCGGCGAACCGGCGCGAATTTATGTCTGCGACTCGATTATGGTCGATTAGGTCCGTTTTTTTAGTTGAACTTTTTGTATGGTTCATTTTTCTTTTTTTTCTTGTCGCATTGGAGAGGGAAAGAGAGAAGAGATGGACTGTGCAAGAAGTTTAGCTGAAAAGAATTGTATTGTGTATCTCGAAACGAGATAGAAATTATAAATGTGAGCAAATTTATTAGATGTTGACCAATGAAACTATAAATCTAATATATTATAAATATATATATTATAAATTGTATTATAGAATATATTTGATTACATTATAATTTTCATTTTTCGTTTTAAAATACATATGTATACGTAATCAACTCCGTATATACTCAGGACACTTTTTCAATTTTTCCTTGCCTAAAATAAAAATAATAAAGTATTATTTTATATATTGAAAATAGAAATGGATTGCGTATAATATAGAGTGAACAGACTTTTTAAGGCGACAGTTGATTAAATATAACTGTAAGTTTCTTTATGTAGATTAGAATTAATTCATTATTTTAAATTGATTTCATCATTGATTTTTTAAATATATCGATCAATTTGATTTTACTTAAACACTCAAAATATCGGAAATATTTTCAGTATATACAATTATATTCCATCATATTCAAGTGCAATTCGCAACGCTCGCGAGCATCATTTTATTCTTCTCCAAATGAAAATGAATTGAAATGAATTGAAATGGATTCAGATTTTCAGAAATATTGGCATATTCACGAATGTTAGAATGAATGTTTTTCAATCCTGAATGCATTTTTATTCATTTATAGGAATTGCATGGAGCATATCTTTATGTCTTTCAATCTAAAAATAATAGCTTTTTCTGTGTGCAAAATACATTGTGAATACTGTCCAATTCAAAATTTTAAATAGGAAATGCAATTTTTCAATCCAATTGCATCCAATTGAATCTAATTGAATCCAATTGAATCCAATTAAATCAAAAAAAAGTATTTACTATTTAAAATACGCATTCGAATAGAAAATAATTTCAATCCATTCTCGTTTGTTAGACTCTTGTTATCAACTAAACAATTAAACAAGCTAAATATTAAGATGGAACGCAAGCCTTATATATTACTGTTAATCTATATTCTATATATAGTTATAACTTTGCATTTAACGTTTACAGCCACTTTTGTATAAAGTATAATGCAGAATGCATGAATGAATCAATCAATTAATCAGAATTCTTCCTTTATTATTTTTTTCTCCATTTCACCAAAAAGAAGAATTATGATTGGTTGATTTACTTATATTATAAATTATGCGTTATACAGAAGTCAGTGTTGCGGCCTTTAGATCCAAATACGTTTCACCTGCGATGTAAATCCGACTTAAAAACGTGCAACTGTGCAATCAAAAAACGCAGACCTCGTACGACCATGACCTCGCAAATACAATAGAGGAGTATTAAACTTTAAGTCTTAAGGAATTGATCCAATTATATTCGATTATTCTTTTCATATTCGATTGTGATTGATCAATTTTCTAAAGTTTTAAGACTTACTACACTTTGCGAGTTAGAGAGAGAGAGAAAGTACGAGATAGCATTCGAGTGCAGAGCAGTGCAAATAGTGAATGCATTCAGAACGACAACTGCGTTCAGTGAGCTCTTTCATCTGATTGATCCATATTTAGACTCTAACGGAATATGCTAATCAGATGAAAGAGCTTAAGCGCTCAATAAGTAGTTGGTTCTAAATGCATCCAATGCAAAGAAAATACGAACCTATTGTGTTTCCCTTCTATGCTTTGCTATACCGACGTATGCGTTTCGCGCCATTTCAATCTATTCCAATTGTCAGTTATTTCATTACTGCGTATAAGATAAATAACTGGATAACATTAAAATATTAAATATTAAATAATTATCAAGTGTGACACATGACACATAAAAAATGTCAGAATCCGCCAATACACACGTAGATCCGCAAGATACTATTAATATCCTGGTAGCCACGGATATTCATCTTGGTTTCGATTACAGTAAAAAGAGAGGTTTGTTTTCGTAAAAGTATTTTTCAACAAAATTGCTATAAACGTAAGAAAAGACGTGAGATGACATGCGTATGAAATTGGAAATCAGTATTACTTTTAATGTTATCATTTCTCTTAATAGGAGGACAATCAGATGAGAGTTTTGTAACGTTCGAAGAAATATTGAAGTATGGCAAAGATAATGAGGTTGATATGGTTTTGTTGGGTGGTGATTTGTTTCATGAAACTAAGCCTTCACAAACTGCATTACTTAAATGTATAGAGTTACTGCGAAAATATTGTTTGGGTACTAAGTAAGTAATATTTAATTGGATGTTAAACTTATAATATTACATTTTTAAATTATATAGATACATTTTTAATATGATAATACAATATAATTTTAATGTATTTTTAGAAAATGCGAGATAGAATTCTTGAGTGATTCTGAACAGATATTTCGACACTGTGCACAGAAACGTGTGAATTATGAAGATCCTAATTTGAATATCTCAATGCCAGTATTTACTATTCATGGAAATCATGATGATCCAAGTATATAATTTTTTTTTCCTTTGAATCTTTAATTATATAAGCTATGTCTTGTTTGTTATCCATTAGGTTTTGGTACTGTCGGATCAATAGACATACTGTCAGCTACTGGACTTGTGAATTACTTTGGAAAATGGACAGATCTTAAACGCATAGTTATATCTCCTTTAATTTTGAAAAAACGTAATACCCATGTTGCTCTTTATGGTCTGAGTTATATCAATGACCAAAGATTATGGAGATTATATAGAGATGATAAGGTATATCCTATATCAAACATATTTTTTTTATCTGTGTGATTATGGAGAATAATAACTAATGTAACTTTTGAAAATAGGTCGAGTTGATACGACCAGATATGGATTTAGAGACTTTCAACATATTTGTTTTACATCAGAATCGTGTCAAAGTTCGTGATGCTTATATATCAGAAGATAAACTGCATAAATTCCTCAATTTAATTATTTGGGGACATGAACATGAATGTCGTATTAAGCCTGAATTTAATCAACAAGGCGAATATTTTATTTCCCAACCAGGTAAAACTATATTTTTTGTGATATATATTTGGACATACAAGTGGAGGTTATTTCAGAATTCATTTTTCTCTAAAATTGTATATTAAATTAATTTTAGGAAGCTCTATTGTTACTTCTTTATGCGAAAGTGAATCGAAACCCAAACATGTGGGTCTTCTTAAAATAAATAAAAGTAACTTCAAAATAAAACCTTTAAAATTACAAAGTGTTCGCCCATTTATTTTTGATAATTTGATTCTTCATGATCATGATATTAAAATGCGAAATTGCGTCTCATTAGCAAATGCTATTAGTCAATATGTAGATCAATATATTGAAAATAATATCATGCCTAAAGTTGCTGAACAACTCACAGGTATATCAATTATTTTAATTTTACCTTGTGAATATAATTTTTATTTAATATGTAAGATAAAACTAAAACATTTTAGGATATCCTGGTCAACCACTCCAACCCTTAATTCGATTAAGAATATTTTATGACGATGTTAATGAACAATTTGATACATTAAGGTTGAAAATTTTGCATTTTAATATTATATTTGAAATTGAATATATACTTCATATTCTTCCTTATTCTAAATAAAAAATGCTTTTAGTTTGGCACAAAGATATTGTGATGAAGTTGCTAATCCTATGGACATGATTTTATTCCGTAAAAGAAAGACCGGAGACAAAGGAAAACGTATTATTGAGGATGAAATTGATGATCCAGATGATATCACAGAATTATTTGAAGGAGATGTAAAAAAACAACATAGTTTCGTTATTAAACTGATTTTGTTTCATAACATTTTAGCATTGCTTGGAGTTTTTCTTTTTATAGAAAGGAGAAAATTGGACTAGTACAGTGCAAGGAGGAATTAAAAAATATTTTGATATGGAAGAAAATAAAGATAAGTTAACAGTATTAACTGTAGCAGCAATGAATGAAGCCTTAAATCGATATATTGAGAAAAGCGATTTAGATGCCTTTAGAAGTATCGTAAGGTAGTAATTAATAATGATTTTTTTTCTGAATTAATATTTGAGAACAACTCATATTTTTCTTAAATTGTTTTATGGATTTACTTGTTAGAAATCAAATGAAAAGAACCATAGAATATTTAAAAGCGCAAGATGTTGAGACACCAGAAGATATTCGCGAAGAAATTAAAATTTTCCGCAACAAAAAGCTTTCAGAAGAACAGGAGGAACAGAATAATGTAATGATGCTTATGTGTGACATTTATGTGTATACATATGTAATATTTGTACCGATACATATAGATACTTTTTTCTTTTGCAGATTTCGGAATTACTAAACAAATCACCGCAAAAGAGTTTGAGAGACCTTAAGCAATCTCGCTTACAGATAAGCAGTATCAATGTATCAAATAGTGATGACAGTGATGAAGAATTAAATTTAACTTTGAATAAGACTAAAGGAAAAGGAAGGGGTTCAAGAGGCGGTAGAGGATCTAGAAGCCCGAGAGGAAGTCGCGGTAGAGGAAAATCTAATGAAACAAACGCTTCTATTCTAAAAATGCTGGTATGAATAATAGTTTAAAAATATTTATCTTTAAAATATGTTAATTTAAATATTTAATGAATACATTTATTTTTGAACAGAGTTCCAGAAGTGCACAGTCGAAGAAAATTGATCACATTATTATAAGTGATTCCGATTAATTATTACTAATAAGTACTGCATCAAATATATACATGTGTTAAAATATATTAATATATAAATATATAAATATTTAATATGTACATTAATTGTTAAACAAAATTTAAAAAGTGCTCAGTTCACGATAACTCAAGCAGTTATTATAAGTGATTATAATTAATTATTAAGTACTACAAGAAAAGATATGCATATGAGAGCGAACATTATTATAAATATTATTTTGATTATGAATATAAAATTTAATAAAATTTACAATAATTCGTACATTTATCATTACGTATTTGAGAAAACGGTGTAAGTAAGTTGACTGAAAGGAGGAGGATTTTTAATGTTTAAATTTAGTCTTTCAAAATCTTGTCCATAAGATTCGATATCCAATAAAAGGAACTTAGCTAGTACTCTTTCCACAGAACAAATTTTTATTGGATATTCAGTTGTCATTGAACAACGACACAGCTAAATATTCCCTATTCATGCGCAGAACGATCGCATTTTGGTTAAAGAAATTGCGTCACCGGAAGTATCCTTCTTTTTAAGGTTCTGTTAAATCGTGCTGGAACAGGAAGGTTATAATCTTTACAATTCGCAGGTATTTTAATATTCAATATCACAAATATCGTTTTATTTATCAAAAATATTAAATTAGATTTATTAATTGAATATTTATAAGTAAGTTCCAACTACATAATAGCTTTGCATTTAGCTGCACGTGTGGATGTAGTTGGATGAATTTTCATTATCGACATAACCTTAAAATCTGTCCCGAAAATGTTTATACGAATATTATAATAAGTATAATAGCAGATGGTCGAGTTACAGAATAATAAACAAAGATATCCATTTTTTTTTAGAAATGCCGCCAAAAAGAGGAAAGGTACAGAAGGAAGAAGTGCAGGTTTCTCTTGGGCCTCAACTTCGTGAAGGAGAAGTCGTATTCGGAGTAGCTCATATTTTTGCTAGCTTCAATGATACATTTGTGCACGTTACTGATCTGTCGGGCAGGTTTGTACTAGATTTATGTTAGATTATCAGGAAGCTCAATCATGTAACTTTTCCTATGGCACAAATATGGAAAATAAAAATTTTTAGTATCTGTATGTATAAATATATATACATACATAAAAATATTTATTTTTCACATTTCTGTTCTCAAGAAAAAATAACATTGTTATCCAATGAGTCTACAACATGAAAAGCTTTCATTATTAAAACAGCTAAGTTGATAAAGAATATCCACAGGATATTTTTCAGAAGTCTAGTCTTACAACTCATGATTAACTCTTAATTGAGGTTCAACTTGTTTCTCTTCTTTTTCTAATTCTAAAATTGGAAAGAGACGATGAATAAGTTGAACCTAGGTTACGAGTTAATTGTCAGTTGTAGAATTAGACTTATGAAAGAGACTGTATTGTTTTGTGCTATGTTGTGTTCCAATTTTCTGAACAGATAATAGAATAATCTCTGTATATCAATTATTTTTCTTGATTCATTTTTATTGAGCAAAATCTTCTTTTTCCTCCTTATAAGTTTTCCAGGACATTAGAATTCCCTTATATGATCCTATAATAATAATTCAACACATTGAGATAAAATTATCTGTCTGTATTTATAGAGAAACAATTGCTAGAGTTACTGGTGGCATGAAGGTAAAAGCAGATCGTGATGAAGCCTCGCCTTACGCAGCTATGCTTGCAGCTCAGGTTGTTAATGATTATCATTATATTTGAATTAGTTCAAGAAAATATATTTTTCCACATCCAGGCAGCACCTAGATGTAAGATTATTATAATCTAAGGAGCGTTCACGTGTTTGTGGAAAAGCAAGTTCTTTTTAATAATTGAGAACATGTGCTTGCATCATGCACTTTTTCTCTGTAAAGAAAGAAGACATTCAAACATATCCTTTCAATTCTCAATCAATTATAACTATTCAATATATTAAAATATTGGTATAATGTAAACTATAATTTTTTGCTTTGTAGGATGTTGCAGAAAAATGTAAATCTTTGGGCATCACAGCACTGCACATCAAATTGAGAGCTACGGGAGGTAATAAAACAAAGACTCCTGGCCCAGGTGCACAATCTGCTCTGCGCGCTTTAGCCCGGTCAAGCATGAAAATTGGTCGTATTGAAGATGTTACTCCTATTCCATCAGATTCTACTCGCAGGAAGGGAGGTCGTCGTGGACGTAGGCTATAAGCTGTTCTTATGGCTTTCTGTATGGGGTGTATTATCTTTCAATAAACATATTTAAAAAAATAAGAAACATTGCATTTTTATAAAGCATATTTTTTTCTGTTTTTTATATAGGTGACAGCTTAAAAATTACAATTTATGTTCGATTTATTATTATGATGTCTCTAAAAGAAGCAATTTTCATGATACATGAAAAAAATATATATATGTATATATGTATATATAAATTATAACAAGTATTCTTAATACGGTTTAATTTTCTTTTTTAATTAAAATTCTTTTTTAACAACATAAAAAATTAAATAAATGATTAAGAGCACATTCTTACATTTTGTATTCATATAGAATGTCAATGAATATATTACGGACATCAAGCTTAACACAAAAATAATACATCTAAGTATAAATATTTAAGTATCTTTAATATTTAATTTATAATCGACTACTGATAAAAATAAAGCATTTATATATAGAGTATTCTATTTTGCAATTCTAATGAAATTGAAAAAGATTATGTTTCGCCAACTAACTGGCCAACAGTAAGATATAACTTGACCTTTACATCTACTTTTTGCGGAGATTTATGTTCTAGCGCTGCAATAGTATTTACGTATCCGTGTTGCATGACAAATCCAGCTATAATTGGATCTTCATTATTTTTATTTGTATCATGTGGAATTACGTGCAAACGTATGATTGCTTTATTTCCTTTTCGCCACACTACAAGTCTAAAAAAAATTGTATAAATAATGAAATTCATATTATCTTTTTGTATTAACTTTACGTAATTATGTATATTTCACGTACTTTGGATCATCTTGAAAATTATGATTATCATTCGTATCATCATATTCAGCAGCATCATCTCTTGGTGGAAGAATCAATGAACTGTGAGGCAATATCAAATCTGTATTCGGTACTATTTTTATTGCCTTAGGATCTTCTGTTACAGATGCTTGTCGTACAGTAGATGGCAATAAATTCGAAGATTCACTCATCTGTCAATTATAACCAAATTATATTAAAACATTAATTATATTTAAAAAATTATATTAAAATATGTTGTAGTTTATGATAAAATTCTAATTTGATATTACTTGCATATCCTCTTGTTTAACATCTTTTTCCTCAGTGAATGAAGTAGATAACAAAGTATCCAAAGGCAATATAGTTATCTGAGTTTGATGCTGCGTTGGATTGCAGAATTTTAGAAGCAGTTCACTTGATTTCCCTGGTCGAAGTGGTTCACAAGTAACAATCTTGACTTCTGGGATATGATAACTAAAAAAAGAATATAACTTTAATTATATGTTCAAAAATATAATAAAAATCAAAATTATTGTACATATTTTATTAGTATCATGACTGATGTTAATAATTGATCCTTTAATGTAATACTTACAATGCAGCTAGTAAAATCTTGAACTTTGTTGATTGAGGACAAAGATCTGATTTGCTAACATTATGTTCACACACTCTGCAACGTTGCGATCTTTTGACTAAAAACTGTCTGTGCTGAGGACGCAATTCGTTTATTTTCTCAGCTTGTACTTCCGGATGTTGTAATCTTTGTTCCAATGTAGTAACTATTACACAAAATTACATATGTTTAAAACAAAGTTTATATCAATACTGCCATTCATGTTATTGAAAATTTTCTTACTTTTAGTTATATCCACAGATTCTGTAAATATATCGCTTGGTAATTCATCCACTTCTTCACTTGCAACGGATGGTACTGGTTGAGCGGATAATTGAGATTGCATTGGCGGTTTCATGGGACGTCCGATACGCTTGCGAACCAACGCCGATGTAAAACTGTACATTGTCTGCTATTGGCAAGCAAATATAGTTAGGAAGACATTTTAAAATAAATACATAATTAAAACAATTCTTACTAAACTTACAGCTGGCATAAAGGAGCGTTTCGGATGAATTTTCTTCCTTTCACATTGCTGTTTCTCTATAGAGGCTAATACCTTGTGATAATCAATAAGAGCATTAATACGCGTTACATGTGGATTTTCCTGTTCGGGCCATCCTCCAGTTGCTACAAGCAGAAATTGAAAATATAATGAAATTAACACAATGGCTTTGAAGATTAAAAATCAATAAACAGAGAAAGGACTAATAAGCTAGATGATTGTGCTTATTTATCTAATTATACAATTTTTAAAATTATCTAATTATCAATACACAAAGTATTTATATTTAGGAATACATAAAGTATTTAATATTGCTTAATACATAAGTATAAAGATGTAATTAAATCAGTATATTAGGTGTACAACTTTTCTTCCGCCGTTTTTTTTTCCGAAATTCAAGGCTTTATTGTAAAAAACTGGTTATACATTTATGATTCAAAGTATTGTCCATCGCTGGCCACTACTTTCTCCCATCTTTCGGGTAGCGTACAAATCCCGCGTCGAAAAAACTGGTCATCTTTTGAGGCTATCCACGAATCGATCCAATTTTTTACTTCTTCATAAGACCGGAAGTACTGGTCAACCAGGCCGTGTGCCATTAATCAAAACAAGTGATAGTCAGAGGGAGCAACGTCTGGAGAATACGGCGGGTGGGGTAGGACTTCTCATTTCAACGTTTCCAAGTATGTCTTGATTACTTTCGCAACATGGGGTCGAGCATTGTCATGCTGCAAAATCACTTTATCGTGTCTCTCGTTGTATTGCGGCCGTTTGTCTTTCAATGCTCGGCTCAAACGCATCAATTGCGTTCGATACCGATCTTCTGTGATTGTTTCAGTCGATTTTAATAGTTTATAATACACTACGCCGAGCTAATCCTACCAAATACAGAGCATGATCTTGGATATCAAAATCACCGTTCTTGAAGCGTTGAAACCACTCACGACACGTTCTTTCACTAATAGCGGCCTCACCATAAGTATTTGAGAGCATTCGATGAGCCTCAGCCGCAGATTTCTTCATATTGAAGCAAAAAATTAAAACCTCCCGCAAATGACGAGAATTTGGCTCGTAAACTGACATTTTCAATCGAGACATTTTCAAACGAGAATAACTTTATGATGCAGACACAAATTGACTAATGTTTCTATGGGGTTATGTTGACAGATGCCCAAGTTTATTGTATGACGTATTCTATGATCTATTTATTTCGACCACCACTTACCGCTAAAGCCATCTATAGGAAAACGGCGGAAGCAAAGTTGTACACTTAATAATTAGATAAATAAGTAGTATGGCTATTCAGATTCATCAACTCTTTCTCTATTTATTATAACAATTCAAAGTATAAGTTAGGAAAATGTTCTCTATTCAGCTTTTATTTATAAAATTATTTAATAGCGAAACTTCTTACCTACAGATTGATCGGGTATTCCTGCATCTCGAGAACTCCATCGGCACAATGAACAGAATAGATAATATACTTTTTTAGGAGTAGCTTTAACATCCTTGTTTTCTTCCCCCTCAGTTGCTGCTGCTCTTACAGGTGCTAATCCTGCTCTTGTCGATAACGTTTGAAAACAGCAAGGACAGTCGAAGCAATTGGAACATCTGTCAATACCAATTATTCGATATAACTGAATTCATAATCTCTATCTTTAAATAACTGAATTCATAAGCTCTATCTCTAACACATGAAGTCTAATATATATGAACATACTTGTTCTTTTTAAGACGTACTTCCGATGAGGGCAAATTTTCCATGCAATTGGGACAATAATGAGAGTCAACCTAAATACAAAGGAGACATTTTTTATAAATAACAATTTTATACACGTTAGAGTTTTGTGAATAGATTCAGTATTAAATATATTTCTTATTATATTTTTTTGTTCGAATTTACTTATAGATTTTTAAAAAATCGAACCTCCTGACAGACACAGTAACCACATCGTATCATCAAGCAATGTCGGCAGAAATATATCTTCGATATAGGTTTTAAGGAGCCACAATTGCACAAATAGCGCACGTAATCTGGTTGATTCAAGTAAGTCATACTGAATGGAAAAGTTTAAAATTTATGAAATGAAACAGTAGAAATGTCACTTGACATAACCTAAAAATGAAATAACCATCTTCTACCCAAAGTGACGTTGCATTTGTCACACCAACGCAATTCCTATCACCAACTAGAAGAGAGAAACCTCCATACATTAGCGCCAGTACATATATTTTCGATGTAGGAACTACATAGCTACGTATTGGCGATAAAAATCAGGGTATCGTACACAAATGCGGTGCGAGTCCGTACTAAGTTATAGTGCTAAATTGTATGCGCTAGATTACGTTAAAAAGTACAATATAAATTATAATGGCTTTATTATTTTATAAGATCAATTTTTCTTTCATATTGTCTTCAATAATCATCCTTTAGTCTAATTGGTTTTTTATTTTCAGAAAAAATATAATTTCCGTATTCAGAACACATTTTCAACGATAACTATATATTAAATATGCGCTAACATCGTAAAAGCACTTCTAAATACGTATAGGATTCTCCGACTCCATGAAATGCACACTCTCAAATTCTGAAAAAGACTGAAATTTTTTGCGCATAGCATTTATATATCTTATCTGAAAGCTGGCGCGATCCAATGAGCGCTCAGATATAACGCCCGTAGCGAGATTCGCGCTCATTGGCTGACTTGAGAGTGGTGGGGTTCGAGGTTCCGCAGTTCCTATAAATAACGTGTAATGCGCGATCTCGCGTTTTTTGCGACTCGACGAGGAGGCAGGGTTGTGTCCTATAATAATACGTTGAAATATTTCGCACTCCTGG
Source organism: Atta colombica (assembly GCF_001594045.1). Taxonomy (NCBI): domain Eukaryota; kingdom Metazoa; phylum Arthropoda; class Insecta; order Hymenoptera; family Formicidae; genus Atta; species Atta colombica. The sequence continues at coordinate 30,176 of NW_017259262.1, read as the reverse complement.
CTTCGAATCAATTATCGACCTTTCCTTCAGAAGTATCCTGATCTCTAGAAATATCCAGTTCCTGTAGAGAATAAAACGACGGAAAACGGCTCGAAAGAATTGCGCGTTCGAATTATATTAACAAGGTAACATAAATATTGTCAAATTATCACACGATATTTTCACACATGTCGCGAGAAATGTTTAAGATCGTTTTTAGTTCTCGAACAGTTTTAACATGTTTTATGTATCAAATAAAATATTTAATGTTATTAATATGTACGTAATTATTAATACCGCTATATTTTTGCGGGCGTGAATTTCCTATAACATTTTAAATATCGCGTAATCTAATAGGCCTAGTATACTGATTGTTCGACCGGAAGTATTTTTCGCAATATATTCGTTCAGTCGAATCAAAAGTTATACGCCGCGTTAATGTTCCATGTATGAAGTTTGCATTGACATATGCGAAAAACGACGCCATTTCGCCATTTTAATGAGATCTCGGGGGACACGAGACGGACGACGAGACGAATGATAGGTGACGACGAGACAGGTGACAGCGCTCCTCGTTCATCGATACCGTGTCCACTGCGATTTCATCAAGATAACGAAGTAGCGTCGTTTTTTTTGCACGCGATCAACTTTACGTATCATCAAAGTTAACGCAGCTTTATTACTTTTTTGATTCGCAACGAGTATTGCGAAAAATACTTTCGGCGTTTAATTGATAAAAAACTTATATTATTATACTTTCTTCATTTGCATTATTCAATATTCAACTGACGCGAAACATCAATTTAGCGGTCATATATTACTAATAATTATTAAAACGCGTATTTCAGTTTTTATCCGATTGAAAGTTCCGATTGTGTGAATAAAATGTATTAACAAAGCAACTTATTACGAATGTCGCGAATATCTAGTCGTAGCTACGTTTACGATAGGAGTCTTTGTTTAACTTACAGAATAAACAAGAATATTGTATCGGCCTAAATACACGGTGTAAACGTAGTCAATACGTCTATTACAATGTAATGCGCGTATATTATAATATTTATGCTCGAAATGTGGAAAATGTATAAACGCGAAATTAAGAGTGGGAGTAACGTCGTCATCGCTCCGCGTCACTTTTGGCGCGTGAAGTTGTTCGCGATCCGCGCAGGAAACGAAGGCTTCTCGCTATCCTAACGTGTTCACATTTTATTTACAGGACGCGACAACTCAAGATAGATTGATTCCGGATGAGATAGTCGTTACTCATTTAATAGGTAAGTGAAGTTTGCATTTATTTATTAACTTTTTTATTTTCTGAAATATTGCACAATAGATTTCGATAATCGTACGCTGATAATTCGATCGAACATGCATTTTGTAGTACTTATTCGATTGGAAACCAAAACATTTAGCATTATCTCGGAGACGCGTTATCGTTGTCAACAAGTATCTTTAGCGTATTGATCGCGCAAAAAACGAGCCCCTTTATTATTTTACAATTAAATGCAATTCGTTGCGTTCTCATTTTATTTATCAAACGTGCCGTAATTTATATTCTGATTTTTCCACTATCATAACATATTAAATATGCGTTAAGTGTAATTAACATTAACGAGCCTGTTAAATAAAGTATGATAAAGCTGCGATTGTTTTTCTAATGATTAATTATAATCGCAACTGCGAACTGTAATTAATTTATTAGTTTTTGTAGCATGAAGAAATAGCAATAACATAAAAACAAGCAAAAACATAAAAGAACAAGTGAAATTAAAACTGGAGCGATGATAGGGATGACGGCATGAAATGAGCATTTCATAATTAATTAATTTTATTATTTATTATTGGAGTAATGAATTGGTGAAAATAATTATTTATATCAATAGTACAGCATTTTAAATTTATGTATTGGGTTGTCCGGAAAGTTCGTGCCGACTAATCTATATAATTTAATAAATGTATACTAAAATTTAAATCTGCGTTTCAATTTTCCTTCAAAATCGGCACGAACTTTCCGGACAACCCAATAATATAATTCCGTATTGCATGTAATATATTATCTCAAATAAATAAAATATTTTA
>NW_017259262.1:21870-28018 GCF_001594045.1 Atta colombica | reverse complement strand
TATTTAAGATATTTACAATTAATATAAGATTTATTTTTTAATTAAATTTTATATCAAAAAGATTGATTTCAAATCATAAAGATTACTTGCATAAAACTTCAATAAAATTATTCTTCAATATATTTACTTTAGACATTATTTTCATTTGAATATATTTGTATGTGTTACAGATTAGTGTTGTACAGAGATACTAAAATTCCGCTTGCATATTGTAATGTAAGTGCAACCTAATAAAGATAAAAGAAGAAAATTCGAAAATTTGAAAAGAGGAGAAGACATAAAAAAAAGCATTAGTTGCCGGTAAAGCAACTTCGCAGTAAGCATCATAGTTTACTTACAATAAAATTAGCCTCCCTTTCCATTTATTCGGATTATTTTATTTTGATTTAAAAATAATAATTAGAGAAAACAATTAATCTGAAACACTGAAAAAGTTAATTTTCATGAAGATATTTTTTGAATAACGAGAACAACTATTTCAATAGATATTTAATTAAAAAGTGATTAAAAAATTCTGTGCGTGTAAAAAGTATCTCTTAAAAATCATTGATTATTTTGTGCATTTTAATTTGTAATTCATGTTTGTATGTTACAGAGTCATCATAGCTATGTGATTGATAACTCTACTCACGCATCGGTCGGTGAGTGATAAAATATTTTATTAATGAGGTAATGAAAGATTGTCTTAAAGATTGTGTCAGATATACCATATATTTATATATTGATATTCTTACAATCGTATTACAAGTGAATATACAAAACTTCATAGATTCATTATGCCTTAAAATGAAAAAATTATTAAACATTGTGACAGATATTTAATCTTGGATTCCTTTTTATTATTTGTGATTTTGATATGGAAAAAATTTGCGTTTTAAAAATTTTGTTGAAATATCTAAAAATTTAGATAGATACAGTCTGAAAATAATTTTGTTGGACTATTAAAATAATTGTATAGGAAATTTAAACATATTGTAAATTATAAAAGAGCAAGGATATACAAAATTTTATTTCAACAATCAGCTTAAACATCTTTTTATTTATTTAGCTTAATTTTTAGATATTTCAAAACCATTCTTTCTGTGTATACTATGCTTGAAGCTATACTCGTACAGATACGAAAATAAATAAAAAAATAAGAAATAAAATTTATTAATATTTATACTCTAGAAATAATTTTAATACAAAATAAAGATTTGAAATTAAATTTTATTGTTATAGAGAACTATTATTTATTTCAAATATAATAAAAATCAAGAAATGTTTAAATAAAAAGTTACTCAAAGTTTTTCCTTTTCTGTGGAAATATAGAAAACTCAAAGTCAAAAACAAATAAAGTTAGAAATAATAAAAGATTTTTTAATAAGTTAGAAATAATAAAAAATTTTAATAGTTTTACAAATACATATATGGAAATATTATTAAAACAATTAGATTTTTGTTAAATTAAAGTTATTGAAATAAATAAAAAATAAGAAAGAAGTAATTAAAGTGAAATTATAAAATCAAAATATTGAAATTTTATAAATATAAAGCTTTTCTAAAGATTTGATAAACATATGCAATAAGTAAAATAAAAATAGAGAATTATATTTTGCTAGGAAAAAATTGATTAAATTAGATAGGAATATTTTTCTTTTCCCTAATATCCTTCTTAATATTTCTCCAAGATTAAATATTTTATAAATTGGTGCAAAATAGCAATATATAATACAAATACATAATATACATATATTTGCATATTTATATTTTCTAATATTATATGAAATATAAACACTTCCATATAAAAATAAGGAATATTATAATTAAATTAATTTATATGCATATAACCACGTTGTTATATATAAACATAAATAAATAACTTTAATTTTTATAAAGTACCAATTTTAACATAATGTTTTGTAGTTTATTCATTGGATTGATTGCGAAATTGATTTTACAACAAACAAAATAAAATAATGTGACTTGGGATCCTAGAAACATTTGTTATCCCCCCCCCCACTTCTCGTCAGTTTTAAAATTATTATAACGTTTATATTTTCTTATAAAAAAATAGATATTTGATGTTTATAATTAATGTACATTTTTTATAATTAATATATTAATTAATATATTTTTAAAAGATATTGTTGCATATAATTTTTAAAATATTATACTTATACGACATAAATAAAGAAATACATATTTCGAAAAAAGCTATAAATATTGGTATACACGCAATAAAATGAACACAATATATCAATTTTTTTGTTATTTAATTGTTATTGAAATTAATTGTAACTTTATAGATTGCATTATTATTTTTTAATTTCTTATTTGGTACGCGATTAAAAAAGATCATTAGAGAAATTTTCAGGTATCGATAAATCAACGGAAATTAAGTTGAACAAATTACAGTAAACATTTTTAATATTGTATACCTAGAAAAATTAAATCTATTCAAGCCTATTATAATGCTACTTTAAATACATATAACTTTGAAAATTTATTCAATTGCTTTTTCAAGAGCACATTGAATATGGAAGATGACTGTTCTGAGATTCTCTTAAGTAATTTCGGTATCTATAGACATAATCACACTTATTCACAAATCCAACTCATTACATGATTTGACAATACAAATAAAAAGCATTTATATTCCGAAAAATAAATAAATATTCGCGGAATGAGAGAAGAAATGGCAATATCAAAATGAAAACAGAAACAAGTTACAAAAGAATAAGGAGCATAGATTATCATTGTCAATAATGTGTGGTCGTCATTATTCTTTCACATTAAAAAGAAGTATCCACTACGAATAATACTCATTAATTTAAAAACTTTTTATATTCATCTTAAATTAATGTAGGCATTATGCAATATGAAATATGTCAAATAATGAATAGATTTGTCATTTATAATAGATTATCAAATCAGATATATCCGATATAATCCTATTCATTCAGGACAAATATGAACAATTTTTTTGCATTGCTGAAGAAATTTAAATGAATATATTTCAAAATATATTTCTATTCAATATTGAAGGCTTAATGCATCTTTGAAAGGCTTCCCTCAATTTTTATTACAAACATTTCTTCTTTAATTTCTCCTTTTTGTAATACTCCCTTCGTCGCAGCTCTCGCAATCTGTTTCATGCGAAAGATTTCAATGATTTTCCATAAATTATTTCATACTTTTGTTAAAGTTTTTCATAGTATAAAATAAAAAAACCAGTAACATACCAACAATAATATAACTCCACAGTTAATAATATAGAATACAGCAGTAATTTGAACAAATTAATGGAAATTTTAAAATTATGTAAAAGATTAAAGTCGCAGAATGTATTCAATCAAATACACAAAGCATATATTATTGCACCAATAATATATGATCCGTATATTTGCTTGAATACTACGCAATCTTTTTACAATTTTAAAATATCTGTTACCTGTTCAAATTAATACGCTGTAAACTAACTATTACGTACGTATATTACATTATCATTATAATATTAATTAACTATAATATTAAGTATTATAACATTGATGTTTTTGTACTGTTAACTGGTGTATACTGACATCATGGCAAATTGATTACTAATCATATAACTTTCTGATGCGTTGCAGTAAAAAAAAGTAGGGAGGTACGTTAGAATAAATCATAAATTTTAAAACGAGCGTTCAATCATTTTGAAATCCTTTCATAATTATATCCTTCTTATTGTTAGTTATACCTTTATATGTTTCTTTTTGATCTTCCTTCTGTAGTATTTTCATCGCCTCAGCTCTTTTAACTTCATTTCTTTCCATAATCTTCTTTGATTTTTGCTAATCATTTAATACTTCTGTTGCATCTCTTTCATGCAAGGGACATTGCCTTTTTTCAGAATTTCGTTTCGAGTTTAAATCAGAATTTAAATACAAATGGGAATTTAAATACATACGGTCCGATATGTGACATCGTTACAATATGTGCCCACGTTTATTCTCGCCACGTTTATCGGTCTATCGAGAGTGATTCGTATGACTAGCGTCCACCAAACCGATAAGCTGAATTAACAACGATTAACGCACGAGGGATGTGGGCAATAGCACTCCAGAAAGTGGATTGTCTCACGTCGCGTCTATCAGCCGCGCGATTTGCACACTTGGTGTGACACAGACTATTGTGGTTCGCAGAGTATTGTGGTTATGAAGGCCTCGTCGACGTTAGATGTGCCTTAAACATGATACGAGAAGCCGGTCGTATTCGCAACGATCTCACTGTGGGTCCCGCATCTGCCACGTCGAACGTAACAAATCGCCACTTCGCGCAATCTGCACCGTCTCTTGTACGTGACATGGAGATGCAGCAACCGAGTCATAAAGTGAGCCTCGAAACATTAAGAAAATTTATCTGAAGAGAGATTAAGATGTGTGGAATTTATTGTAAAAGGAAAATCAAAAGGAAAGATTGTAGAAGACGTATCAGGAGTAGAGTTCTATGTCGCATTGGGAAAAAAGAGAAGGGATAACGTTGGAATATAAATAATAAATATTAGTGAGCGTGTACTTCTCAATGATTTTTTAAAGAACTGTTTTTAATTTATCTTTTGTATGTTTCTTTATCAACCCTCTTTCTGTAATAGCTCCTCCGTCTCTGCTCTCTCAATATCCTATTCCTTTCGTAAATTTTCTTTAATTTTTTTTGTGTCATTTAATATTTCTGCAGCTTCCTCATGATAAGTGCAATAAACGGTGCGATTTTTCGGAAACATTTCCGGGTTTACTCGAAATTTGTGTAAATACGAGATACAATCCGAGTAAAATCGTTACAATACGTACCCAATTCCCGTCACGTTTACCGGTCTGTCGAGAGTGACTCGTATGACTAGCGTCCAGCAAGCCGATAAGCTGAATTAATCACGATTAACGCATGAGGGATGTGGGCAATAGCGCCCCAGAAAGTGGATTGCCTCACGTCGCGTCTATCAGCCGCGTGATTTGCACACTTGGTGTGACACAGACTATTGTGATTTGCACACTTGGTGTGACACAGACTATTGTGATTCGCAGAGTATTGTGATTATGAAGGCCTCGTCGACGTTAGACGTGTCTTAAACATGATACGAGAAGTCGGTCGTATTCACAACGATCTTACTGTTGATCCCGCATCCGCCGCGTCGATTGTAGCAAATGGCCATTTCGCTTTTCACTCAATCCGCACTTTTGTTTTGCACGTGCTATGAAAGAACTGCAGCAAAGACAAATAATTCGCAACAAATTGATACGATTTTACCTGTATGAAATGCGATATTAGAGGTTTATTGCAGAATTAGGATCGTAGAATTTTTTAGATTGTATGGTAATCAATTTTTTATAATAATTTTTTGTCTTTGAAAGTATTTATGATCGCCGTAATTAGTTGAAGTCATTGCTACTGGGAAACTGGATTTGATGCATCAAGATTTGATTTAAATTCTGCAATAGAAACTTTTTATTTTCAGCGATGCAAAAAAAAACGACCCATCATAAGATTGTTATTACTGTATTTTTTCATTTATTATTTTTTTAAGATTTAAAAAATTATATTTTTTGTATTGCTATTAAATTTTTTTTCATGCTATTTAAATTTTTTTCCTACATTTTGTTTTCGTATTGCCATTTCTTTGTTTCATCTATAGTTTCTTCTATGTTCCTTCTTTATAATCAATTAATTAGTTTATTGATGATTTTTCATCGCAATTGAATTATTTACTGCTTATAAGCTTTGTTACCAAACACGTACATGCATACATAGTAATTAATAGTAAATAAATTTGGACACATCTATAACACAATTTTAAGTGTGATTGTGAACATTTTTCTTTGTTTATCGCCGTTTATCTACGCCATTATATTCTAATAGGAAGAGAATTTCAATGATTTTCTTTTTCTTTCTTGTTCTTAAATATAATTTAAAAATGTTTTGGAATTTTTTTGTAACTTTGTAACTTGTTTTACTTGATATAATGTACATATTTTAATAGTAATATACTATATTATTTTAGTAATAATATATATATTTATTTTAGTAGTAATATACTATATTATATGAAAATAATCTTGATATCAAATAAGAAATGGCATCACATATTTATATTTAAACTTGGATTTGTAGATACTTATATTTATTTGTACAGTGA
>NW_017259262.1:18002-21770 GCF_001594045.1 Atta colombica | reverse complement strand
TATGTATTTTAGGATATGTATTTTGAATATCTATTATTTTATATTAATTTTTTATTATTAACATATAACACTTAAGACAACAAGAGTATATATAAGTATTATGCGATAAATTTTTTCTAAACTTAAATATAATTCCAAATTAAAATAATGCGTCACGGAGAAGTTTTTGTGCAACTTTTGTGCATTAATTTTTTTTAATTGATTTCTCTTTGTCTTACATTAAAGTATTTTTTCTTTGTCTTATATTTTTCAATACCATCGATTTGCGAGTTTAATTTGAATCAAATGTAATATTGTCAGCGATGATAAATCAGCTAGAGAAGGATTTTTTCTTCTTTTTATGGATTTCTTATCAAAATACAATCAAACTATGGCCAGATTCAATCACTTATTCAAGATAAGTTCAATCTGGCCCAAAGAAAGAAGAAGGAATACGACATAAGGAATAAGGTAAGTGGTCAATATTGACCATGTGATGTATAAGATAATGTACAAAGTAATTTATTTCCTTAATTTTTTCTATTTTCTTGTATACATTCCCCTATTTTGTCATATATATGCGAGGTTGGGAATATCTTATTTAAATTCTAATCGAGCTCGTATTGAAACTGCAATTCTTCTCAGATGTCTCACTTAAGTTTCAAGTATTCTGCTGGATTAATCAACAGAGAATTAATAAGTCGTGTCGCGATTTCATTTAATTAAAGATTTTTTTTATTAAGTTAAAATACATGGTATAGGAAAGTAGATAGAGAAAAATGTAGACAAGTAGGAATGTAAATTGGATTGGACGGATAGGTAAATACGATAGGTAGGAATGGTTAGGTAGGGATTTGGGACAGGTAAACATATAATTTAATAAGGTTGAAAAGATTGTATATGTATAGACAAAATAATAATTCAAATATAATAATTATAATGATATATTTATTATTATTATAATTATCTTAATTTTTATATACATATAATTTTATATAATTATATATAAAACATTTTTTTTCGGGACATTATGGGATATTATTGTAAATTACATATATATTATATTTCTAATTTAATAATAATTGTATATTATTATATATTATATGTGTAAATATTACATATTGTAATTACTATGTATTGTAATTGTAATTTATGACATTGATGGATAATAATTGTAAATAATATTGATTATTGTAATCGGATGCATTTAATAAGACGGAGATCGATTTATTTAATAAATATTCGTTTTGGAAAATCTTTAAAAAAATTTTTTCTATACTAAAAGATTGTTAATAAATTCAGTACATACTTTATTTAAAATTCTGTATTAATGATTATAGTTTTTGTAGTATGTTTATTATAAGACATAATTACAGTTGTGAAGACTATGATTATGATATGTATGATTATGATATGTACAATTTATTTGTCCGCGAAATTTATTTCATATCTTATCTCACTCTTACAATGAAACATATTCGAAAAGTATATCAAATATTTATTAAATGAATTCTTAAATTTTGTTCTTAAATATGTTAAATCGTTTACAAATTATGCAAACATTGCATTATTTTCACGTTATAGATGCGATCGCTGTCTCGATAGTAGAGCTTCGTTGCTGTCCCTTACGTCAAGTGGACATTAGTAAATTTTATGGTTTTTTTTGTACCAACGAAGTGTCGTAGTGATTTTCAACGTGGAAAGACATTTTTCATTATTTTCCATGGGACCTATTTAAAATTTCTAGTTCGATGCCCCGAATCTGAAGATTTCTGTTACAGGGCTAAAATTAATCTTGATTTTTTTGACAATCCGCGGTAATTGTGATTTTGGCAAGTTAATAACAGCAACAATGTAATTTAATTAATTTTTTAAATTGAAATCAATTAAAAACTCAATCGCGAAATCAATTAAATAATTTGTTCTTTTAAGTGAAAATTATTGTTTTCTTTAAATATTCTTTAAATATTCTTCCATTAATTAATATTAATTAATATTAATTAATATTAATACTGCTTTGACAATACAAAGATTTAACGGAATATGGATAGCAATTGTTATAGAAAAGAATGAATTACATTAAATAAATTAAAATCACAAGTTTGGTCATTTCTTGCAATTTCTTTGAAAAAATGTGGTTATAAATGAATATATTTTTTTACTTTAACTTTTAGCTTTTTTAAAAAATTTTTTCAAGCGCTGGACATTCCTCTATTCCAGAATATTAATTAATTTTTAAATATTTTAGGTTGCTTTAAATAATAAAATACATACACAGTGTATATATTATGTAAGAAATTTTTAGTTCTTATACTTGATAAATTTTTTCAAAAAGATTTAAAATTATTTGAATAGATTAGTGTAAGATATAATAAACATAATTAAAAAATGTGTGGATACTTAATAAATTCGAGATGAATCGATTGGATATCCTGATATCAGTAAAACTTTGATAATTTTTAATTATCTAAATGTTACATTTAATACTTAGATAAGCCTATTTAATTATTTGAATACATTTGCTAAAATGTTATAAAAAAAATTAAAAAATGACGTGAATCTTATTTCACTAAATATTTGATTATGAAATTAATTGACGTCTTATTGTTATCAGTTCGATTCGCTTCGAACAGTCGGTACCTGAGAATTTTTGTGCTTGCACATTTAATAAATAATAATAAAAATGTATGTATTTTATTATTTCAAAATGTAATCATTTGTAACTATTTTTCGATAGGAATCGTTCTATTTATGTTTTTTGGTAATAAAAAAATGTATTTGATAATGGAAGAATATTTTCTCGTGCGAATTTTGATCTGATGTACTAAACTGATAAATATCGGTTAAATTATTATCATCCAAATATTTGGAAATTGCATTACATTTGCATTATGCAAAGATTTGGAAAAAGATGTTAACTCGCTACCGAAATAGCTGCTATCAGGAACAATCTGGAAATTTGGGATTTGTTTCCTCCTGGAGTGTTTCTTCCTTGGTATTCAACGGATTACTTAACTTCCTTTTGCGGCTTATTCTCATGAAACTCGACAAAACTCAACAAAAATAGAGCATAGCTTGTTCTTCAGTATATATAGACTATTCTTCTCTGTGTCGGATACTATTCAACGAGTCACTCGGATGAAAGACTTGATTTGATCGAATTATTGTCGATTATTTTCTATTAAACAGTGATAACGCGATCTTTGATAAAGTAAAACGAGAATTAGAATTTACACGTGATTATTAAATATATTGCTTGATTTATTTGTTTATATTATTAAAATAGATGCAATATTACAAATATTTTTTGATATATATTATCATGTAGAAAAATAATAATTATACGAGACTTACATTGAAACGGAATAAAAATTGAATATACTAGAATTGATGACATTATTTTATTTGTCGCATACTTTTTTATTTGATCATCATCGTACACTAAAGTTTTGCTTATTTTTTGCGTGCTATACATTTTGTTTGAAAACGTAGTTTCGATGATATGTCAACAGTTGACATTCTTTTTAATTGAAAAATATATATTATAAATTTATTAATAATCTTTTTGATTTTAGTTGCTTGTTTAAATTAAATAAAGCAAAATAAACTTTGTAATTGCTATTCAGTATTCGATTGTATAAGAAACGTTATGTAATAGATCATTTGTCGATCATACACATATATTTCACATTGTATCGTAATAAAATTGTGTTATTAGACGCATACCGAACATTCGTATATAATTTCACGTTACAAAGAAATTTTACATGTATTCTTATTGCGTATTAT
>NW_017259262.1:17330-17902 GCF_001594045.1 Atta colombica | reverse complement strand
ATATATATACATATAATATAAATAACAAAAATATGAAAAAATGTATCGTAAAATGGGATAATTTTAATCTAGTCGAGATATCATTTATTCAAATTTTAAAAAATGCCTACGAAAGTATGTATATCCAAAATCAGGATATTTTTAAAAATTTTTTATGTTTAGATTTTGATATATGCGCGTTCTTTAAGTATTGTTAAAATTTGTGTCAGTTATCTCGATTTTTTAAATTTAATTTTACAATATGACATATAAATCCTGAAACAATAGATACAATAAACCTTGAGAAATTGATCAATCATAGTCGATTGTGAAAAGAATATTTAACTTTATGATTGAACAATTTTTATAAGAAGCTTACCTATTGTATTTCAGGTCTAAAGAAAAAAGGATCGCCAATCGGAATCGGCGGAGGTGGTGGAGAGCTTCTATAAAGTTAGTCCGCTTTTATCAGATAAAATTTTAATCTAAAGATATTACTTTATTTATAAAAAAAATTATAAAATATAGTTTAGATAAAATACATAATAACCGCAATAATATTCGATAAAAGTAGAATAATTTTATAAAATTAT
>NW_017259262.1:12000-17312 GCF_001594045.1 Atta colombica | reverse complement strand
ATAATTTTATATTTTATAATTTTTCTAATCTGAAGTATATTTTATTAATTATTATTATTATACATTGTATTTTGATATCAAATAAATTGTAACAAAATATTGTAAATAATAGAAATGTGAAACAGTAGCTGCATTCAGCAGAGAAAGCAGTTTTGCAGCTGTAAAGTTCTTCAATACAATTGGTTCTTGCTTTTGATTCTTTATGGATCTAAATGTGTAAATTAATCATATTGAAGAATTTTACAATAGTTGCAATGTTGCTTTCTCTGCTGAACACCGCCAATGTATCGTAAAAAAGAGGATCGCTGATCGGAATCGGCGGGAATGATGGAAAACTTCCACAAGATTGATCCGTTTTTATCGAATAAAATTTGTGAATTTAAATTAATTTAAATTAATTTAAATTAATTAAAAATATCACTTCATTTATAAAGGAAATTATGAAATCTTAGATAAGATGCAAAATAACTACAATGATATTCGGTAAATGCGGAATAGCTAAAGGCTTAACTATTATATATTTGTAATTTTATATTTAACTATGTATTTGTAATTTTATTTTTTAAATTATAACTTATATTATATGGAATGCATTATATTTTGATATAAAAGAAAGTGTATTATGGTACAAAAGAAACTGTATGTTAAATTAAAAAATGAAAATTGTGTGTCCAAAGTAGGAATGGAAATGCGTTACTTGCATTACTTTTTATAATAATGATTTAGTAATAACGTTGCAATTTTTTAAAACAATAACTAGCATCAGGATTGAGAAAGCTATTTTTGAAAAGTAATTCGTTATTCATTGAAAAAATAATTCATTACATTAATCATTATACGTAGTGAGTAATGAGTAACGTATTAGTAACGTATTACTTTTGCTTTTTTTAATAAATAACTTATAATGATAACAAATTACAAAAGTGACTTTCAAAAAATGATTTTCCCAACATTAATCTTATCGTTATAAAAAATTGTAACGTTATTACCAAATCGTTATTATAAACAAGTAATGATAACGATATAATGCAAGCAATGCATTATTCCCGTCTCTATAATCCAAAGAGGACCGCCAATTAGACTCAGCGGGGAATGGTGGAGGGCCTCTACAAACAATTTTACTTTTGCCAGATTATCTGAAAAATGTATAAGTAATTTCATTGTAATATATCTTATTGCATAGTGTATTGTACTAAAAGTAAAAAAAAAAAAAGAAAAGAAAAAAGAAAGAAATTTCAAAAATGCACAGTTTATATTGAACGAGTTCAAGTTGGCAAAGTAGTTAGATCTGCTTGCTAAACAATTAAACATGATTGGTTGATCTACTCATGGGTGGTAAGAACTAATCATGCTCATTCGCTCGGCAAACATACCTAGCCACTTTGCCGTTTTAAACTCGCCCATTTATTTCATATCAAAAAGAAATCTGAAAGTCACCGCAAAATGCAGCCGCGCACTATTCTCTGAAAAAGTGGATGTTAACTACACAACAATATCCACCTTTTTGCGGAATGATGGAAATAGATAGTTGAAATCGCTAAAATAACTAATAACGATTTCGGCTTTGATGCACTAGTGCACATAAAACTGTCACAATTGTAGTCAAAATGTATTAAAAACAGATTAAATCATACAATCCCCAATATATATTATTGTACTGTTAATAAAACATGTATTTGATAATTTCCATTTCGTTTTTGCATTCATAATGATTTCGGCTGGGACGCACTGACTGCACATTTCGGGTGTCGGTACAACTGTTATATTCGACTGGTTGAATAGTGCAATTTCTTGCCAGTGTCGCATGTTCGTCTGGACTCGGTACATCGCACAAGTGTACACAAAGTGGTCCCGACAAATTTGTTGGAGCCAGTTGTAATTGTTGGGCTTGATGCTTTTATGAGACGCTGAAAAGCGTGTGTATGATCACGTGGTATTAATTTTATTGCTAGTATCTGATTTCGAGTGCGGTTCATTTGATACTACAAATGCTTCGAAACTTTTATTTGACCAATTGGAAGAAAGAATTTTACTGACCAATCAAAAAATGCTTCGAAACATTCGTAGCAGCAAGTAGACTGTAGTCAGGCATAGCCTTCATCTGAAAATTGATATTCAACTTAGCGTCAATTTTGATTTTATGAGTGATTTATATGTACTTATGAAATTTTTGACATCATCGTCGTCAAGTGACGATGACGAATTCATATTGACAGAATACAAAAAAAGGCAGAGTGAAAAATAAAAAATTACATTGAAGAAGTCGTGCGAAAAATATCCGATGAAACAGTGAGTTTTGCAGGTTAAATTAAAACTATAGTAATACTGAGTTGTCCGGAAAATTCGTGCCGATTTTGAAGGAAAATTGAAACGCAGAAGATTTAAATTTTAAATCTTTTGCGGCATGAACTTTCCGGATAACTCAATATAATATATAATATATAATATTTAATATTTAATATTTATGTTTTTATTATGTATTTACATTATACTTACTCATAATACTCGAAAAGGAAGCCATTGCAATAAAATCGGGATAAACATGGCCATTTATCTCAAAAAAGCACAAAGAAGAAAGTGAAAATTAGAGAGCCTTACAGGGAGAGAGTAGCAAACTGCATCATGTAACTCCTTTGATTAGATATAGGTATCAAAGTTCCAAAGATATGGAAGAGATTGGAGAAAAGTCACCCCGTGGTGTTCTGATTGGACGTGCAATCATGTGATGCAATTTGTTACTCTTTCTCTGTAAGGCTTTCTAGTAAAAATCGGTCGTCCCAACCGGATAAATTTCTCGAAAAATGTAAATGATGTAAACAGTCAAAAATGGCAAAACTATTCTTCAAATATTGGACGCCTGCGACCATGATACCGCACGCGACCAGTATTAGATCGGTAATAAGATTCACATTTCTTGAATCTCGTGTTCGCCTGACGAAACATACACTGCCGCAGTAGTAGATATTAACAGTGTACAATGGTCTTAACCAATGCACGTTGGTGCGTCCAGCCGAAATCACTATTAATTCATATAATCATGCTACATTCACAAACTATGAAATATTTATCTTACATGCGCGTGATGTTTATTTCACTTATGCCCATTTTCATCAATGTAGATTAATTTTAACCTCGATTCAATTTACTCTTCGTCTTTTTCTGGAGAGTCTTTTCTAAAGAGAGTTAGAAAAAGAGGAAAAGTAAATTAAACCGAGATTAAAGTTAATCTACATTGATGGAAATGGACATTAATGCATCTTTCTAGTTTTAAAAATCAGAAAAAAACAGAATAGCAAAGGAGAATGGATTAAAATTTTTTTCTATCCGAATGCGTATTTTAAATATTTTTTTAAAATTTAATTGAATTCAATTGGATTCAATTACATGCAATTGGATTGAAAAACTGTATTTCCTATTCAAAATTTTGAATTGAACAGTGTTCACAATTATATATATAATTATATACAATTGTATTATTATATGCATAGAAAAAGCTAATATTATTTTTAGATTGAAAGGCATAAGGATATCCTCCATGCAATTCCTAATAAATAAATAAAAATGCATTTAGGAAAAGCATTGAAAAGCATTTATTTTAACATTTGTGGATCAATATTTATGAAAAACTGGATCCATTTCAATTCATTTCAATTTATTCACGTTTGCTGGGAATTTAGCAAAAACGAGTTGCAGAGGCCCTCCACCTCCGCCAATTTTATCAGCGGTCCTCTTTTCTTTGTAAGTATACTCACCCATAAAACAAACAAGTTATTAATAAATTTAATAGCTCGTTTTTATATATATAGCTCAGCAAACGAGAATGGATTGAAATTAATTGAAATGGATACAGATGTTAAAATGAATGCTTTTCAATCCTGAATGCATTTTATTCATTTGTAGGAATTGCATGGAGCATATCTCTATTCCTTTCAATCTAAAAATAATATTAGCTTTTTTGTGCATTGTGAATACTGTTCAATTCAAAATTTTGAATAGGAAATGCAGTTTCTCAATTCAATTGCATCCAATTGAATCTAATTGAATTAAAGTGAATCCAATTAAATCCAAAAAAAAGTATCCGCTATTTAAAATAAAATATTTTAAATTCGGATGAAAAATAAGAAAAAAATTTCAATCCATTTTAATTCATTCTTGTTTGCTGGGAGGTAAGTATATCTTTAATTTATTTTTTTGTTTTTATGTCTAATTATTTTATTGTATTTCGCTAATGAAATTGCAATAACTTTTTAAATATTATTCTTTACTGTATTATCCTTTATACAATTCGATATTACAATTATAATAATGATTTACAATACAATATACAATTATCAATGCTGTTCAAAATATAATAAAAATGATAATATAAGAACATAATTAACAAATTTTTGTAATGTGAAATTATACGAAAACGTCGAAAATACATACGATAACAATGAAATATTGATAAACGCAGAAGAAATATTAATAGCAATTAGATCGTATTTACTATTAATTATTTACTATTAATTAAGTATTTATTAATAATTTGCGAATATAAAATTTAATAATATCGCGACAAAAAGTCATTAATATATTTATAACAGCATATTTATAACTTTCGTGGCGTTCAAGATAACTATCTCAATAATTTCATATCAAAATCTCTCCGCCTCGTGATATGCTGATTAATATCCGATACAAAGAAGAACAATCTTCATAGTGGAAAGTGAAAAACTTAATGTATTCCAATTCGACATAAATTTTAGAGATCCATTTGCAAAGAAAAGCAATCCGACAAATATCAGTGACCTTGTTACAGGATTGCGGTGTGAACCCCGAATCTTTCAGACTACTTAGCGATAGTAATAATTTTGGTAGCATGTCAATTACAATTACAATTATTTTTATCACATCTTTAATATAATATTAAAATTCGCGAGAAAATATGTTCTGCCACTCGTGACTAAAAATCATCTCTTATTAAAAATAAACGGATAGAATGATTTCCTTATAGAATAGTGGTTACGAAGGAATATATTTAATAATAATAAAATACATGCGTTATTGTAATTTTTTATATATATGGGTACAAAAGTTTCTCAAGTACCAACTGTTCGAGATGAGTCGAACTCAATAATAACGAGATTTTAAAGAACATTTATAGTGAAAAATTTATTATATAAAATTTAACAATTTATTATTTTTCAAAAATTACAATTATTAATATCTCGATAATATACCCATTCGACTTATCTTGAATTTTTTGTTTATCACCCACACATTTAAATTCAACTCATGTAATCACACACAATGACATTGTTAACTATAAA
>NW_017259262.1:7127-11601 GCF_001594045.1 Atta colombica | reverse complement strand
AAAAATTACAATTATTAATATCTCGATAATATACCCATTCGACTTATCTTGAATTTTTTGTTTATCACCCACACATTTAAATTCAACTCATGTAATCACACACAATAACATTGTTAACTATAAAGAATTTTGAAAAAAGTTAAATATCGACAAAAATCAATATTCATTCAACATAATCTCATAATATCTGCATGTATTTTATCATAAAAAAATGTATATACATATAAATTATTAATTAAAAATATTCCGCAATGGCGGGATGTCCAATACCTAAAAATGATTGTAAAATAACAGTAGAAAATTAAATATACACATTCGTAACCATATTTTTGTTAGAACAATCATCGAAAAATTATAAGCAAATTATTTGTACAAAAACTTAAATTTGTTTACTTTAATAATTTGTATTTAAATTAGAATTTTTACTTAATAATTTGAATAATAATTATATATCCACATCCATCATATAACATTATAAATTTTTATTGTTATCAAGACAGTGTACTATGTGTGCTAACATTATTATTACTAGTGGGAGAACATTTAATAAAACAAAGAAAGCGAAAATTATATGCTAAAATTATATGCTAAAATATACCACTGAATTAATGTTACAACTTGACTTTAAAATACACAGCAATTATCATTGACTCATTAACGAAATTGTTACTACCTCAATAACTGCAGACGAAAAAACCCGAGATTAATTCCAATCCTGCATAAGAATCTCCAAAGAGACCAAATTAGACTTCGCGAATAAACTTTACGAAAAGCGACGAGGAATAATTCTCCATGATGAAAACAATTTCGACTTTCTATCGGTACAAATCACTGGCATCCATCTGACGCGAGAGACAACGATATGAGGTCTTTTCATATAATAAATTGTTCACTAAAATATACTTGTAATTTTATAATGTTAATGTCGAAAAGCAAGTAAGAGTTAATATTGAACCATTGCTTCAATCAAAGCTTCAATCTTTATGGCTTATTTAATAAATTTGTAACTAAATACGAAGAAAAAATGACGATTATTCTAAACACTAAATTTTTAATAAGAAGTTACTTAATATTATAAATGACTTATTGATATACAAAATAAAATCTAAATAAAAAAAAAAGTTTTGAATTTAAATATTTATCAATCTTATTAAATCAATAAACAATTGCTATTATATATTTCGTCGATTTTGTATAATTTACATCAATTACACAACAATTTGGTTTACTATGACAAGATAAATGCTATTTGTATTGAAGATATTCAATACGGATATATATATTCCAATAAATGTATAATTAATTAGTAACCCAGGAAAAAATGTTTTACATTTAATTATATATAATTATATAAAATTACACGTAATCATATAAAAAATTGACATACATATTATACATACATATTTTATATACAATTACATATCATTACATATAAAATATGTCCATATATATAACATTTTTTCCCGGGAATCATTGTGCAAATTGCAAAAGTAAGTATGATTATAGCGTTCATCTGAACATAGAACTTTACATAAATTTTATATTACGTACCTAATATTATTTATAATAAAGTTAATTACAGCATTAACGCGTTGCATAATTTATATGTGTATAGAATTTTAAACAAAAATTTAATTTCAGGATAGCTGAAAATTTAATAAAATATGAAATTAATTTTTATTTTTATATTCGATAATTGGAACGGGATTTTGATAATTACATAAAATTTAAAATTAATTTAAAATTTTATTCAATTTTTAATCTCTCATTTCTAATTATCAATTGTATATGTGTATATATGAGATGTTTAGTCCTACCTGTTTATACTTATCATCCTATCTGTATAGACTCTACCTACCCGTTTGTACTTATTGTCCTACCTACCCATATTTTCATTATTCGTGCCTATTCGCGGATATCTATCTTCATCTGTATATTCCTACCTATATATATCACTTCATAAATGTGTAATGACACCGCGAATAATACGATAACGGCTGCGTTCAAAGAAAGTAGATTTTCGATTGTTGTAAACTTCTTCAATACGATTGATTCTTGCTTTTGGTTCCTTATGGATTTAAATGTACAAATCAATTACATAGAAGAATTTTACAACAATTGCAAAGCTGCTTTATCTACTAAACAACAAGTAAACTCAGTGGGATAACTTAATCGCAATCATACTAATAATAAATAATTAAAACAAGCTCTTTCAGTCTTTAAAATACAAAAAAAAATACAAAAAATAATAATTAACGGGGCTAATAAGAGTCAGTGCGAATAATTAAGCGCAAGTTTTATAGATTTTTTTTAATCTACCAAACTTACTCTCTCATTAATCCTGTTGGTTTTTTTTGTATTTTAAATAACTCTCAAAAAATATAAGAACTCGCAATTTGCGAGCAAATTACCCTCCCGAATACAAATTTAGATTGGTGTCACACACCAACCCATCTCAATGAGCAATGTGTCTAAAATTGATGCATAAGACAACTTTAAGATATCTTTAAAAATTCTTTAAGAAAATATCTTTAAGATATTTCATAAAGAATTCTGAAAGATATCTTAAAGTTTTCTTATGCGTCGATTTTAGACATTCTGCTCATTGGGCTCTTCTTTCTTCTGGCCAGATTGAACTCACCTTTCGTTGCTCCTGGCCAATATTCTGACTTCTTAAGCCAAAAATCAACAACGAGGAGAAATATTCCTTTTCTCTGCCGACTAATATCGCTGGCAATAAGCGAAGACTTTACGCTTTTGTATGATGCGCGGAACATGAATGCGTCGCGAAGAGGCCATCATATTAATAGACTAAATATTAATATAAACAATTATCATTAATAATAGCAATTCTATTAATATACAAATAAATTTCAAGTTTATTTTTCTATTCGCGTTTATTCAAAATATAAATATTCGACTAAATTTAAATCTAAATTTAAAAAAATCTTCATGTCAATAATCGTTGTTAATTCAAGAGTCTCGAATATCATGAAGTTAAATGAATAATTGCTTAATATAAATTTTATAATGTAATCAAAAAGATTTATTAAAAATTAATGACTGAAAATTACTAAATTATTATCCGATAAAATTCAAGGCCCATGTACGTATTTTTAACGATTCGAATGTTGCTGAATCTCATCTCAAAACATGCGGAGATGAGAAATTCAGATGAATGTAAGATCCGAAAAAGGTAATTTTCCCCCACTTCAATAAATATATCCCTATTTTGTATGTTACATATTTGGTATATTATATTAGATAAAAAATCATTTTTTGAATTATTAATAATTTATTATTTCAAAATTAAGTATTTTAAGTTATGCAAAACTCTGAACGCAATTTTAAAATAGTTATAAAGATAAAATTCTTATATTTTTTGATAAAATGTATATTGGATCTTACATCATGTTACTGCTTCAACTGGTATAAAATCCAGTTAATACATATGGATAAGTTATAAAAGATTAGGCTGAAGTAAGTGCATTCAGATGAATAATAATAATTAATAAACGTAAAATATAATATATATAATATCTTTTATAAAAAAGCGAGTATAATGAATTATATGCTCTATATTACAATTTTTGTTATCATTTCATTAGTAAGATGTATACAAATAAGTGAAAAGAAAAAAAGGAATTTCTTAGAAAACAGTTCATATTATAGATATATGTGTATACATATACGTATAATGTATAGATATTGCTTTTCTGCAACTTATATATAAAACTTAATCCTGAATGAATATTTGAGGATAGGATAGATAGGAAAAATAAGAAAATAATATTTATTAAACTGTAATAAACACTTTTCTATATGACGGTATAGAAAATAATTTCATATACTCTAATTATTATTTTATATAAGTTTTCTTTTAATTTCCTGTATTTCATATATTTCACAAAAATTCAAATATTTTATCCTTTTTCGTTTTAACTTCCAAGACGTATTATTTTAATATAAAAAAAACATTGAAGGAACTCATTTTTTATTACACTTTTGTAATTAAATTACTTAATAACAAAGCGTTTACATTAACACGTATGAATTTACAATTAGTACA
Source organism: Atta colombica (assembly GCF_001594045.1). Taxonomy (NCBI): domain Eukaryota; kingdom Metazoa; phylum Arthropoda; class Insecta; order Hymenoptera; family Formicidae; genus Atta; species Atta colombica. The sequence goes on along the minus strand of NW_017259262.1, from coordinate 7,532 downwards.
AACAAATTTGAGCTAAATTTAATAATAATTAAAAATAATTTAAAGTGCCCCGGTAAAAAGTTTTTCATGAATATGTATAAATATAAACATATATACATACATATATACATAAACATTCATGAACATAAACGTATATATGGAATACGTCCATATATGTTCATACATCTCTTTTTCTTTTGTAAAATGACTTTTTAGTGTAACAGAAATAATAATAGTACTGTGAAAACATTAAGAATAATTAATGGATTAATTTTCGCAATGTTAGTTTCAGGAAAAAAAAACAAGTTTGGAAAAATGTAAAAAAAATTGCTCAAATATAATTATGCATAATTTTATATATAATTATACATAACATACAAGTAATTTTTTTACATTTCTTCAAACTTGATTCTTTAAAAAATAGTA
>NW_017259262.1:1996-6399 GCF_001594045.1 Atta colombica | reverse complement strand
TCCTTAAAAATACATGTTTATAAAGTTTCAAAATAATTTAAAAATAATCCTTTCCTAATTATCATTTTTAAATTATTAAAATGAAATTACTAAAGATTAAATTTAAAAGAAGAAGGATGCAGATGTGTACATCTTACATAAGTAAAGAATAATATTTACCGCAAGGTTGCTCCGCCGGTGCCTGATGCCTCTCCCAGATTTCTTCCTCCTCTCAGAATAGGGTTGACATCCTCTCGCATCGGACACTCGCGTGAAACACTCGCGAATAATACTACAATTGCGCGCGGATTATAACTTAAACGGCACCCGATGCAAATGCGCGACCCGACAAACCGGCTGCGATTCGTTCATTTTCAAATAAATCGGCGACGAGGATACGTTAGCTTCCCCGTCCTTGGATTTTTAAACGAAGAGAACGAGTTTATTCAAGTATCTAAAAATTTATCTAGAAATATCATTCAGATAGATCTGAAAATTTTTAGACTTGAAAAAACTCGTTCTTTTCCAGTAAATATCCTTTGGGTACTGAACTCTTCCATCACGTCAAGATTGTACCCGTGAGAGGGAAAATAATCTGAAAAATGTAATATGTATGTAGCTATTATCTACTATTAATAATTACTATGCAATTATTATGCAATCGGTTAACTTCTAGGAACGAATATTAAACACGAAAAATTAATTAAAGTATTAAGCTATATTAATTGCGAAAGCAGGAATTGCGTTATTTGCATGAGAATGTTCATACTCTCATGCAGTATTGTTTTTTTACTTGTATGATACCGTTCGTACAGTCAAGCTGTGTCGCGTGATGTTCTTCTTCATATTTTTTTTAAAACATATATATAATAATAGCAGAAAATGCTAGATATAATATACGATTACTAGTATGATTAATTATTCATAAAATACAACGTTTCGTATTATATTTGGCATTCTTCGCGATAAGATTTCAAAAAGTAATGTGAAAAAGAACCGCATACCTGCTTGTACGATTCTCGGTAAGAGAATGAACTGCGCGATAACTACGCATAAACGTAAACATGACGCGCCACCCCAACCCAAGGTCGCGCGCCAACCGTCTAACTGCCGAAATATTAATGGATATTACGATGTAAAATAATATATTCTCTACATTTTTAATATTCTCCGATTAATGAAGCAATTTATTATGTGTATCTAGTTTTAGCGACGCGAGTCGTTTAATGTGGTATCATAATTATATCATGATACACTAAAGGTATTTGACATTCATTTTATAATTTTAAATATTTCGCAATTACAATGTGCTGACAAAAAGCAAGAAGTAAAAAAAGGTTTTTACTAGCGTGGTTTTTCTTACATAATTGCTCACGTGAAGTGCTTTAGACATCCCAATATTATATCTTAATTTTTATTGCTCTTTTTTGTGATTTACAATTAAAAAGATTATAAAGATTAATGTACAGTATGTCATACATCTTTTAAATTAAGATGAATGCAAAAATTTATTTTAAATTATGAAACAATTTCGACTAAATAAAATAATACGTCTAAATAGTATGCACATGCATTTAGAGATATGTAATTTAAATGTAATTTATCTATTTACTTTTCTCATAAGAATGCGGAGTAACACGAAAGTGACAGAATTACGATTCAAAGTGATAAAAAGCCACAATTTGAAACATCTAACAATAAGAATTTCATTTTTATATCGTACATGTGAGAACACACGAAATATTTAAAATACTCATGAGCTGTGTATGTGCGTAATAAATCTAAGAAATAAAAACCAATAAAATCTATTAAGTCTTAATACACTCTTTAGCTTTTGGCAACTTTACGTAATTCGCGTTCGTAGGTATCTAATTTTCATTAATTAATGCGACACGCAGAACGACTCGTAAAACACATCCGTCTCCGTCCGAGATTGCCGAGCGAATGCCGAAGTGATGACGTACGTCAATCACCGCGCCGCGACACGCTCCCCATCCTGTTCGTCGCGTGATCCCTCCCCTCGCCGTTCGCCGTTCAGATATCCAATTGTTGCGTACGAAAAATATTCACGGTTTATTCAATTATTCATATTTTCCATGATTTTGACAAATGAGTATCGTCGCACATTTCGCGGTTTGCTTTGTGGCATCTTTGGCACAATTCTATATTGTATTACGGTTTTTATTTTTAAAATACTTATGGGCTGTATATATGTGCGTAATGAATCTAAAGAATAAAAACCCTGCAAGTAATATAGGATTGTGCCAAAGATGCTACAAAGTAAAACGCGAAATGTGCGGCAATACTCTTTGTCAAAATCAAAAATACGAATAATTGAAATACGAATAAATTGAAATACGATTAAAATACGAATAATTGAATAAACCGTGAATATTTTTCATACGCAACAGTTGGGTATGCGAACGCCGAACGGCGAGGGGAGGGATCACGCGACGAACAGGATGGGGAGCGTGTCGCGGCGCGGTGATTGACGTACGTCATCACTTCGGCATTCGCTCGGCAATCTCGGACGGAGACGGATGTGTTTTACGAGTCGTTCTGCGTGTCGCATTAATTAATGAAAATTAGATATCTACGAACGCGAATTACGTAAAGTTGCCAAAAGCTAAAGAGTGTATTAAGACTTAATAGATTTTATTGGTTTTTATTTCTTAGATTTATTACGCACATACACAGCTCATGAGTATTTTAAATATTTCGTGTGTTCTCACATGTACGATATAAAAATGAAATTCTTATTGTTAGATGTTTCAAATTGTGGCTTTTTATCACTTTGAATCGTAATTCTGTCACTTTCGTGTTACTCCGCATTCTTATGAGAAAAGTAAATAGATAAATTACATTTAAATTACATATCTCTAAATGCATGTGCATACTATTTAGACGTATTATTTTATTTAGTCGAAATTGTTTCATAATTTAAAATAAATTTTTTCTATTCATCTTAATTTAAAAGATGTATGACATACTGTACATTAATCTTTATAATCTTTTTAATTGTAAATCACAAAAAAGAGCAATAAAAATTAAGATATAATATTGGGATGTCTAAAGCACTTCACGTGAGCAATTATGTAAGAAAAACCACGCTAGTAAAAACCTTTTTTTACTTCTTGCTTTTTGTCAGCACATTGTAATTGCGAAATATTTAAAATTATAAAATGAATGTCAAATACCTTTGGTGTATCATGATATAATTATGATACCACATTAAACGACTCGCGCCGCTAAAACTAGATACACATAATAAATTGCTTCATTAATCGGAGAATATTAAAAATGTAGAGAATATATTATTTTACATCGTAATATCCATTAATATTTCGGCAGTTAGACGGTTGGCGCGCGACCTTGGGTTGGGGTGGCGCGTCATGTTTACGTTTATGCGTAGTTATCGCGCAGTTCATTCTCTTACCGAGAATCGTACAAGCAGGTATGCGGTTCTTTTTCACATTACTTTTTGAAATCTTATCGCGAAGAATGCCAAATATAATACGAAACGTTGTATTTTATGAATAATTAATCATACTAGTAATCGTATGATATTATATCTAGCATTTTCTGCTATTATTATATATATTTTAAAAAAAATGTGAAGAAGAACATCACGCGACACAGCTTGACTGTACGAACGGTATCACACAAGTTATAAAAAAACAATACACTCTCATACAAATAACGCAATTCCTGCTTTCGAAATTAATATAGCTTAATACTTTAATTAATTTTTCGTGTTTAATATTCGTTTCTAAAAGTTAACCGATTGCATAATAATTGCATAGTAATTATTAATAGTAGATAATAGTTACATACATATTACATTTTTCAGATTATTTTCCCTCTCACGGGTACAATCTTGACGTGATGGAAGAGTTCAGTACCCAAAGGATATTTACTGGAAAAGAACGAGTTTTTTCAAGTCTAAAAATTTTCAGATCTATCTGAATGATATTTCTAGATAAATTTTTAGATACTTGAATAAACTCGTTCTCTTCGTTTAAAAATCCAAGGACGGGGAAGCTAACGTATCCTCGTCGCCGATTTATTTGAAAATGAACGAACCGCAGCCGGTTTGTCGGGTCGCGCACTTGCATCGGGTGCCGTTTAAGTTATAATCCGCGCGCAATTGTAGTATTATTCGCGAGTGTTTCGCGCGAGTGTCCGATGCGAGAGGATGTCAACCCTATTCTGAGAGGAGGAAGAGATCTGGGAGAGGCATCAGGCACCGGCGGAGCAACCTTGCGGTAAATATTATTCTTTACTTATGTAAGATGTACACATCTGCATCCTTCTTCTTTTAAATTTAATCTTTAGTAATTTCATTTTAATAATTTAAAAATGATAATTAGGAAAGGATTATTTTTAAATTATTTTGAAACTTTATAAACATGTATTTTTAAGGA
>NW_017259262.1:0-1337 GCF_001594045.1 Atta colombica | reverse complement strand
TACTATTTTTTAAAGAATCAAGTTTGAAGAAATGTAAAAAAATTACTTGTATGTTATGTATAATTATATATAAAATTATGCATAATTATATTTGAGCAATTTTTTTTACATTTTTCCAAACTTGTTTTTTTTTCCTGAAACTAACATTGCGAAAATTAATCCATTAATTATTCTTAATGTTTTCACAGTACTATTATTATTTCTGTTACACTAAAAAGTCATTTTACAAAAGAAAAAGAGATGTATGAACATATATGGACGTATTCCATATATACGTTTATGTTCATGAATGTTTATGTATATATGTATGTATATATGTTTATATTTATACATATTCATGAAAAACTTTTTACCGGGGCACTTTAAATTATTTTTAATTATTATTAAATTTAGCTCAAATTTGTTTGTACTAATTGTAAATTCATACGTGTTAATGTAAACGCTTTGTTATTAAGTAATTTAATTACAAAAGTGTAATAAAAAATGAGTTCCTTCAATGTTTTTTTTATATTAAAATAATACGTCTTGGAAGTTAAAACGAAAAAGGATAAAATATTTGAATTTTTGTGAAATATATGAAATACAGGAAATTAAAAGAAAACTTATATAAAATAATAATTAGAGTATATGAAATTATTTTCTATACCGTCATATAGAAAAGTGTTTATTACAGTTTAATAAATATTATTTTCTTATTTTTCCTATCTATCCTATCCTCAAATATTCATTCAGGATTAAGTTTTATATATAAGTTGCAGAAAAGCAATATCTATACATTATACGTATATGTATACACATATATCTATAATATGAACTGTTTTCTAAGAAATTCCTTTTTTTCTTTTCACTTATTTGTATACATCTTACTAATGAAATGATAACAAAAATTGTAATATAGAGCATATAATTCATTATACTCGCTTTTTTATAAAAGATATTATATATATTATATTTTACGTTTATTAATTATTATTATTCATCTGAATGCACTTACTTCAGCCTAATCTTTTATAACTTATCCATATGTATTAACTGGATTTTATACCAGTTGAAGCAGTAACATGATGTAAGATCCAATATACATTTTATCAAAAAATATAAGAATTTTATCTTTATAACTATTTTAAAATTGCGTTCAGAGTTTTGCATAACTTAAAATACTTAATTTTGAAATAATAAATTATTAATAATTCAAAAAATGATTTTTTATCTAATATAATATACCAAATATGTAACATACAAATATATTTATTGAAGTGGGGGAAAGTTACCTCTTTCGGATCTTACATTCATCTGAATTTCTCATCTCCGCATGTTTTGAGATGAGATTCAGCAAC
>NW_017259261.1:405453-409491 GCF_001594045.1 Atta colombica | reverse complement strand
TATTTATTATTTATTTTTTTATTAGATTATTTTTTATTTTTTTTTATTATTTTATTTATATTCATAAATTGAAAAATATCAATAAGAATTGATTAGCTATACATATGTGTATACAAATGTATTTATTAGGCGATAATCAGATAAAATTTGATATTTGTGTTTTCAATGGATTCGAAATCGGATTTTTGGCTTTAAGAGAAACAAATCTTATGCCATGATCAGCTGCACATAATACTTACTTGTAAAAAGACGCATTGTTATCACTATTCTGTGTTGCAGACAGCACATTTTCGGGGCATTTTATATTACAAAAAAATAAAAACACACCTTTCTTTTCGCTCATGTCTTGTTATACGTGCTTTAATCTTCGGAACTCGCTGTAAACATTAATTTGCGCAGGCGCGAGAAGACAGAGAGAATGTGCGTGCACTTCCGTCTCACTCCTGTTATCTGCAAGTCAGAGGAAAACGAGCCAATGCCGTCTTCATACTATGGTTTGGCATATTTGTTACATAGTCGATTTGTGTTATCTAAATGGAAAGCACCCACGGGTACTAACTAATAACTTTCTATTAAATGATCTTAAATTATATTTCAAAACATCCTTTCCGAGGAAAATTTTACTCAAAATATGTAGAACGTGTAATACAATATACTACAGTATTTCGAGTAAAATTTTCCTCGGAGAGGATGTTTCGGAAAGTAGCCTTCAGCGATGTGTAAACATATTATATAATATATACGATGGCTCATATTCAGAATGCGTTTACAACAATATTAGCACGCTAACATGTTATAATTTACGTACGCATATTATAGAATTTTGAAGATAAAAGCACGTTTTTATCGATAGAAGTTTTGAATATAGGCTGATTTGTGTTAATGAATAATTTTGATGCATATTGTACCAATTTAATACATCATTCTTTTGCCTAGTTTACATCATGCATTTGATATATGTACTAACTAGTAACTTTCTATTAAATTATTTTCAGTGATGTATTCAAAGAATAATGTATTAAATTGATACAATATGTATCAAAATAATTAATTAAATACACATAACGTATATATGTTTACACGTATTGCCGAAATTAAGATCATTCAATAGAAAGTTACTAGTTAGTGTATGATGTAAACTAAGCACGTACTGAGCGCTCAGTGAGCGCTCTTGTATGTTTAGTCTATATTTTTAGATCTAACGGAATGTGTCAATCAGATACATGAGCTTTGTCAATGCCAGCAACGCAGCTAATACGGTGGCAAAATTCTAATCCAATCCAGCAGAAAAACAAGCATCGTGTACCGCTGGCTTAAAGACCGGCTCACTAACTTCAATTAACTTATTTGATCGATTATTACATTGAAACTGAATTGCATTTGCTGTTCAGCAGATCAATCACGATTGACTCTTTGCCCGTTTCCACCAATGTAGATTAACTTTAATCTCGGTTCAACTTAGGTTCCATAACTCACGATTAATTCTTAATGAAGGTTTAACTTGTTTCTCATCTCTTTCCAATTCTAGACTTGGAAAGAGACAACAAATAAGTTGAACCTCAGTTAAGGATCGACAGGAGAGATCTCTCGAAGAAGATCTCTGGTCGAAAATGAATTTTTTTATATCGAAATTATGACTAAAAATATGGATCGCATTTTAATTGCGATATTCGTAATCAGGAAAGACTCCTGAAGGCTCGTAAAGAGATTTTTTGTAAAAAGAGAAAAATAAAAATTTGTTCTGATATCTCATTCGATGTGTTACAGTGCAGTTGAGGTGTATATGATCTTGTTAATAAAAATTTTCAAGAATCAATTTGCAAAATCTGGCTCCGTACGAGCTTTTCCAGTGACATGACAAAGAAATACCAACAGATTTCGTAAGAAAATATTATTTCTTCGAGAAAAAAAATGACCATAACTGAATTAGATCTGTACTTATAAAATGCATATCTTTATGCTGAAATTATGGTTAAAATATAACATGAATCGCGTTTTAATTGTTTGATATTCGTAATTGGAAAGGATTCCTGAAGACTCGTACAGAGCTATTTTTTTTGTAAAAAAGGCATAATAAAAATTTTTTTCTGATATTTCACTCGATGTGTACTATAGTGCAATTAAGGTGTATATAATTTTATTTTAAAAAATTTTCAAGAATCAATTTGCAAAATCCAGCTTTGTACGAATCTTCCTAGTATTATAAAAAAGAAGTTCTAACAGGTTTCATAAAGAAATAATATTTCTTCGAGAAGAAAAATGAGCATAACCTAGATCACCAGAACTGCACGTTCTGCTATAGCTAATTACTAATCATAAGGAAATTCTTCATATAGAGTTGAACAAAGAAAGGTAATAGGTTTTCTTGTTTTTCTTGATGGCATTGACAATTCTTGCCTTCGACGTGCCGAGAGTGACTGAGAATGAACTAGACAGCATAAGACAACTTGTTGAAAAAAACCCTCTTTCGATCTATCGCGCTTAGTAGAAACGACCGAAGATCAAAAATGCTTTCTCAATGATCTCGGCCGCTCGGTGTATATTAGTATAAGGGCATTCGAGATAACATATAAGTTTTAATAAATTTTAGTAATCATCTACTATTAATGTATAATAGCAAAAATGATTTCAAAACGCAATAGTTTATGAAATATTAATTATTTATGATTTTTTATGGGAATTATATACTGCGTTTATAAACACAGTCTGTAAAATTTTATGTGGTCGTGTGCGTAAGATGTGAAATCAGTATGTTGGAGATCCCATGTTCTAATTTTACGTTTTTTTTCCTTTTTTTATATATTTTTTTCTGAAATAAAGTTATTAATACATATATTAGAACGAGCATATTTTTATATAATTATTGAATCTATTCGTGTACTTTTAAAAGTTTTAAACCAACAATTAAAATATATAGTCAAATATATAGTCAAACATTAAAAAGAATAGATATAGATAAAATTATTAAAATCATATAGAGGTTGGACACAATATAATTAAATTAATTTATTAAATCTTCATTATATGTCAGTAAGTAGTAAAAAGTTCAATCGCACCTACATTTTGTTGAAAAGCGAAAAAAATTGGAATCATGAGTTAAAGTATTTATAATTACGTTATCTGAAATTAGATGAGAAATCAACTACTTTATTTTATTTCTTTCTCGACATGCTATTCTTGTTTTACATCAAATAAATAGAAGATGGAATAACAGAAATAGTGATAATGTCTTCCCGAACGCATTCGTCAATTTCAATTTCTATTTAAAAGTTGTTTGTGAAAATAATTTCAGTATCAAGAGAGTGACTTTTTATCTCAACACATAAATAAAAGCACATGTAATAAAAAGTTAATATTTTACAATGAAAGCACAGTATAAACTAAATTAAATATTGAATTAATTAATCAACATTTGAGTATATAATGTATGAAGAGAAGTTATTGTTAAATTAGTAAATTATTAAAACAGGTTTTAATTAAAAATATTTTTTGCATTAATGCACTAAGGTCCAATTGCACCAACGTTACTTTGATTTTAAGCGAAACTAAACTCTTTCTGTCTCGTTTTAAAATCGAAAAGAGAACAGGAACAAAAAGAGTTTTAAGCCTTACTTAAAATTAACCTAACGTTGGTGCAACCGAAGATAAAGAGTTTATTTAATCTCAAAATTTTATTATTTTATATAATATATTTATTTATATTTTTATATCAAAATTAAGAAGAAAATCACAAGAAAAAGAGAAAATAATTCTATTATTATTTTATAATATTTATTTTAAGAGTTTATTCGACTAGTCAAGCCAGTACAGAGAGATTTATAAAATATTTTATAAATATTCTGTGCTGTCTGGGAGAGTAAAGTTAATTAATTTTTACGTTTTCAATTCGTTATTTATTACAAAACTAGTCATTGAAGAAAACATTTTATATTGCACTTTCATTTATAAATTTCTAAAAAAGTGCTAGCGTATAATGGTCTCTCTTTAATTTTATTAATATAACTATATAAAATACAATAAATAATTATTACTACAAAT
>NW_017259261.1:384317-405442 GCF_001594045.1 Atta colombica | reverse complement strand
ATTTAAAATATCAATATTTTAATATATTTTAATATATTAATATTTTAATGTATTCGGAGATCATGGTTATGAAAAAATAATTTATTTACTGTAGAAGGATTTGAAATGTCCATTTATTCTTTTAAAATAAACATTTAATACTCTATAATTATAATTTTTTTTAAAGCTCGATTTACGCTATCGAACTTAATTGCTTGAAAATATTAATATTAAATCATATTGCTATTGTTAATTTATTACAAGAAACATTAATTTGTTCATAGAATTTTTTTTTGTACATATATATTTACAATGTATGCGTAGTTATAAAATAACATTTACATATACGCAAATATGTACATATACAAAAATTCACAATTCATAGTGGCGCCTGTTAATCTTGTTCCTTATTGCTCTCTGCTACAAAAAGTCAGGAAGGATTTTCATATCAAATCTTGAGTAGATGGTGTGACACAACAGTGTATCATTACGTCTTTGTTATTTGACAAGGATAACATGATCACTTGCACTGTGTCTGCACTTGCAGGAAGACACACGACAATTTATTGCAATAGTATAAAATAGTATTAGGTGTACAACTTTGCTTCCGCAGTTTTTTTTCCGAAATTCGAGGCTTTATTGTAAAAAACTAGTTATACATTTATGATTCAAAGTATTGTCCATCGCTGGCCACTACTTTCTCCCATCTTTCGAGTAGCGTACGAATCCCGCATCGAAAAAACTGGTCATCTTTTGAGGCTATCCACGAATCGATCCAATTTTTTACTTCTTCAGAAGTAAGACCGGAAGTGCTGGTCAGCCAGGCCATGTGCCATTGATCGAAACAAGTGATAGTCAGAGGGAGCAACGTCTGGAGAATACGGCGGGTGGGGTAGGACTTCCCATTTCAACGTTTCCAAGTGTGTCTTGATCACTTTCGCAACATGGGGTCGAGCATTGTCATGCAAAATCACTTTATCTCTCGTTGTATTGCGGCTGTTTGTCTTTCAATGCTCGGCTCAAACGTATCAATTGCGTTCGATACTGATCGCCTGTGATTGTTTCAGTCGGTTTTAACAATTCATAAACTACGCCGAGCTGGTCCCACCAAATACAGAGCATGACCTTGGACGTCAAAATCACCGTTCTTGAAGCGTTGAAACCACTCACGACACGTTCTTTCACTAATAGCGGCCTCAGCATAAGTATTTGAGAGCATTCGATGAGCCTCAGCCGCAGATTTCTTCATATTGAAGCAAAAAATTAAAACCTCCCGCAAATGACGAGAATTTGGCTCATAAACTGACATTTTCAATCGAGAATAACTTTATGATGCAGACACAAATCGACTAATGTTTCTATGGGGTTATGTTGACAGATGCCCAAGTTTATTGTATGACGTCTATGATCTATTTATTTCGACCATCACTTACCGCTAAAGTTATCTATAGGAAAACGGCGGAAGCAAAGTTGTACATCTAATATAAAAAGTATAAAAATCAGGATTAGAATTATTATATTGAAAAGAAAACGAGCATTCCATCTGATGAATTTATTTTCATTGTAAAATTCATATTATCTCTCTCTCTCTCTCTCTCTCTCTCTCTCTCTCTCCAATTTATTTTACTACTAAACACTAAGAGCTTTAAATTTAGAATTACTCTGACACAAAGCATTTTTATTGTTTGGTCTGTTTGAATATAATCTTTTCATAAAATCTGTTATTAAATTGAATTTTCTTATAATTAATTTATTTTTTATATGTATACATAGATGTACTTCAGGACATTCAATTTTGACTAAGGTACATCAATCATTTGACTTTATATAATGTAATTATGAAACTTTAATTCATGATTCCATTTGAACAAAGAAGTAGTTTTAGTTAGAATTTTTTACTACTCACTGACACAATGAAGATTTAATTTATTTATAATATTTATTTATATTGTGTCCAATCTCTGATATAATTTCAATAATTTTATTTATATTCATTCTAATTTGATTATGTTTTGATTGTTAATTTAAAACTTTTAAACTGCACGTATAAATTCAATAATTATATAAAAATATGTTCGCCCTAATATATGTTTATTAATAACTTTAAAAAAGAAATAACTTTTAAAAAAGAAAAAAATATGTGAAAAAAGAACGTAGGATTCGAACATGGGATCTCTAATTTATTGATCTCGCACCTTACGTACACGATCATGCAGATTTTTTTACATATTGCGTTTATAGATGTGGTATATAACACGCACGGAAAATTGTAAATAATATCTTGTAAACTATCGCGTTTTGAAATCAATTTTGCTATTATACATTAATGGGAAAGATATATGATTACTAAAATTTATTAAAACTTATATATTATCTCGAATGCCCTTTTACTGATATATGCTAAGCGGCCGAGATCGCTGAGAAAGCATCTTCCGTTGCTTGTACAGCAACCAGCAGGCCTATTCTAACTCTTGACGCAAATTTCGTTGTCATTATAACGCTGCTGCGCAGCTCTTTCATCATGATAAAAAAGCTACGCAGTGGCGTTATAATGATAACGAAATTTGCATTAAGAGTTACAGAATAGATCTGTAGAGCCCCTTTTCTTGAAAAGTATAGCGTACGAAAAAGGAAATGCTATAGTATATGTAACTTACTATAGTATTTCTCTAGTTTTTCGTATGCGATACTTTTCAAGAATAGGGATCCAGAGCGAGAACGTTGGGCTCGCTCTTTTTCGCTGTCTCGTTCGCTCTCGACAGGAATCACATTAGTATTTGTATGTATATGAATATATAACCACATAAGAAAAGGGAGATTATTATCTGAAGTTGACAGCCCTGAATCCAGAGCTTCAGAGTCCACATGAAGTCTTCAAAGTCAAATCGGACTTGGCTCGTCATTCCTGTCAACTTTTAAGAATTAATTGTGAGTTAAGAACTGAACCTTGTGACTTCTGCACAGATTTCCGCTGCGTGGCAACGCTTGCCGCGCAGTGGAAATTGTTACACTAGTCTATAATTATATATTCTCAAGTTAACCCCACTTTGCAAAACTTGTAGAAATGATGTGATACTTCCGCCACGAGGCAAAGCTTGGATTGATGGCTCTTGCACACTAAATGCAGAAACGCTTGCCAAAACGCGTGGCAAAAGGTTAACTAATGAGCATATTAGAAGCTGTATGCTTATTGACTATCGCATCACATTTTGCCACGCGGCAAACGTTTCTGCGTCCAGTGTACAGAAGTTAGAGTTCGTCGCGCGGTGGAAATTATGTATCTATTACTTCCGAGTAAGCGAGATATTGATTGGCTGTCGCGCTAATTTCCATTACACAGTAAGCGTGTCGCGTTGTGTGCGTGTAGAAGCCATTCTCTTTATTTTTTTCTAATTCTAAAGATTAGAACTAGAAAAAAGATTAATCTATAATGATGAAAATGGGCATAAAGTTAGTTACACACACTTTCTGTAACAGTAACCATAAACATCCCAGCAAACGAGAATGGATTGAAATGAATTGAAATTGATTTAGATTTTCAGAAATATTGATTCACGAATGTTAAAATGAATGCTTTTCAATCCTGAATGCATTTTTATACATTTATAGAAATTGCATGGAATATATCTCTATACTTTTCAATCTAAAAATAATATTAGCTTTTTCTGTGCATTGTGAATACTGTTCAATTCACAATTTGGAATAGGAAATACAGTTTTTCAATCCAATTGTATCCAGTTGAATCTAATTGAATCCAATTGAATCCAATTAAATCCAAAAAAAATATTCGCTATTTTAAAATACGCATTCGGATAAAAAAAAATTTCAATCCATTTTAATCCATTCTCGTTTACTGGAGTAACGTAGGTTTTCGACCAATCGCGTTGCTCGATTCGGTCATCTATAATCATAATAATCAAGCAACGCGATTGGTTGAAAACTTTACTGGTGCGGAAAGTGTATGTAACTAACTTTAATCAACCGATTAAGATTACGCTCCAAAACTTTCTCTTTAAGGAAAATTTTACTTAAAATATATAGGACACATAACGTTTACTATAGCACATAGAATAAAATCTTCCTCGGAGAGGAAGTTTTGGAACGTAGTATAGATATAGGTTAATCGGAGTTGGTAAGACTTCTAATGAAATCATACAGTGCGGAATAGGACTGTGCAATAGAGAATGAGTCATTGAAACAACTCAGCATTATTCCGCATTTGATGTTGCGAAATAGCGAGTGCATTGACCTAGTTTCCACCGAGAGTTTAATCCGGATCAGAATGTAAGAACCAACCAATTACAGTCGAGCATTCCCCTGTCGTTACTGTAACAGAGAAATACTCGATTGTAATTGGTTGATTCTTACATTCTGATCCAGATTAAACCCTCGGTTGAAACTAGGCCATTGTTCTTATAATAAACCGTCATATTTTGAGAGAGATTAAAATAATTTGATATTGAGTGATATGATGGAATTGCGTAAATGTTGAGACGAAGCAAAATATCAAAATCTAAATATATAAATATAGATACCAAGATCAAAAAACAATGATGCATTATGTGCGATTTCAATGTACCCTTTTCCACATTTTTTCATCACGCCAGTTTTGTGTGCTATGTTCACATGATATGGAAAAATAATAGTAAATACGTTAAAGCAATTCAAAAAATTATTATGAGATTGTAAATATTAATTGTAAAACATTAAATATTACAACAATTGATGAATGATAATTGTTTTTACAATTTGAAAAATTATATTTCATTTCAATAAACAAATTATTAACATGAAATTAGTAGTTTTTAAATTATATTCATGCTGGATACATCTTTGACGCATCATGTGAATATAGCACATAAAACTTGCGTGATGGAAAAATGCAAAATAGTGCTGATTGATTACTTGCAATAACGCATTCTGTATTCTGCAATCCTATTCTGTGTGTATTTCACCCCAAGCACGTGAATGATTGTAGTACTGAATACTCATAGCGTTTTTCACTGACAGAGCTAATGCGCACTTAATGCACTTTAAAATTTGAACAAATTAAAGTAAAGATGTATGTTTAATAAAAATATAGAAACGAATTAAACAACGAAATCCTTAATATATTTTATTGTGATATTAAAATATACATTGAGTATTGTATTAATTGAGATCTCCCATTTTTACAGTCAGATTAGGTTAATGTACAATAGCTTTAATGTGCCCTGAGTGCCACCAGTTCTGCTAATAGGTCTGTTCACGTTGCTTACACTTTTTCACTCGACGTTTTCACGTTTTCTCTTTTCAGAGTCAAATATATATTTATTTCATTTTAAGTGAGTCAAAAATATTGAGATGTAACGCGAATAGTCCTAGTGAAAAACGCTTTCAGTTCACTTTCAGTGAGCAGGGCCTCTATTTTCGAAAAATATAGCCTTAAACACAATGCGAAGGACTAGCGATAGCGATAGGAATAACGATTTCAACCTATCAGAAAATGTGTATTCCAGTGTATCTGATTTCTGATAGGTTGAAATCATGTATTCCTATCGCTATCGCTATTCCTTCGCATTGTGTTTAAGGCTTATCACATATGAAAAACTAGGAAAATATTATAATATACGTTACATATACTATAGCATTTCTCTAGTTTTTCATATGCAATACTTTTCAAAAATAGGATCCCAGTAGGCAGTTGGTCTGTTTTCTATTCCTGTACTAGACTGCACTAGAAATCTCTTTCGATAAACATATATTTATTTCACTTTAAGTTTAAGTTAAAATTGTACACTGGTTTAGCCACAGAAAATAAATCTTAAGTTTTCCTGACGTGAAAAGGGGCGTGGTTTTAAAGTTCTGAATATTTCTATGTTACTTCTACTAAGCTTGCAACACTGGTCGCAACGTTTACTGTAGACTGTAGACTTTCATTTTGTCGATTTGAGTGAAAAGTTCTGCACAGTTAAAGAAATAGGGAACAGAATAGTTTTAATCTATCAGGAATTGTGTATTTTACAATATGGTTTTTGATAGGTTGAAATTCTTATGAAATTCTTATTCTGTTCCCTATTTGTTCGATTATGCGCAGTTGAAAATTAGCATTGACCTATTATTTATCGAAAGAAATCAACATTTCTTGAACATAATTTTGCAATGACAAATAAAAATCTTGAACATTTTTATCACTGTTTTTCAGTATATACATACGCTAATTGAAATATATACATACGCTAATTGAAATATAACTGAGAAAGAAAATCACAAATTATTATAACAAAATATGGCTACCATGGGTGAGCCTCTTACTTTAGCAAGAGGTAAGTTTTTCTATCAGTTTTACAAATTGATACAAATATGCTATTACAATATACAAACATATGATATTTGATGATTATTGTAGAAATTATAATGAAATTTTATCTTTTGTAGATATCAAAAGATCTATTGAATTATTAGATAAATTACAGAAAGGTAAGCAATCGTAAAACAAAATATTTTATGTATTTTAATTCTACAAGATTAATTTTATTTAGGAGGAGAAGTTCCTACAACAAAATTAGCAGCATTACAGAAGGTATTACAAAGTGACTTTCTTAGTGCAGTACGGGAAGTATATGAGCATGTTTATGAGACTGTCGATATTCAGGTAGGAATATAAGCAATAGATAACTAATTTTTAATATTTGTTATTAATAATTATAGGTTTTTATTATGAAGGAAATGGACTCATTCATTGATTTTGATAAAATTATTTATTTGATGTGTTTTTAAATGAACAAATCTGGAAGAAAAAAAAGTTGCTTTGTCCTGTGAATCAAAATATTAAGCTAAATTTACAATGAGTCAGTAGTCCTAAATCTTATCAGTGAAATTAGCACAACAAACTTGTATGACTAAGACTACTGATTTTCTTAAGACTAAATTCGACTTTATTCCTTCCCATTAATCGAGTTAAACAACTCGCTGTACAACTAGATACAAAAACTCATAGTCATCTATTTAGATTAAAACTAGTTAAGATTTAAGATTTCCGACTTATTATAGAATCGGCACTAAAATTAATGATTATCAAGGTCAGAAAATCTCACATCAATATAGAGGATTACACAAATTCTTTGTTTTATAAACAAATTTTCTACTCAAAAAATAAATTCTCTGCTTTAAGAAATTTTACATACAAATTTTCTCCTTTAAAAAAACATTTTCTATTTAATTTTTGTTGTAATTTTTACAATAGAGAATATTTTAAAATAGAGAATTTGTGTTTTTAAAATACAAATACCCAAATTTTTTTATTTTTTAAATTAAATCTTACTTTGTATGCAAAATTCGAAATCTATGTGAAACCGCGCTTTGTATGGAAAGTTGTAAACCCATGAACGATTCCATATGAATATTTTGATATGAACAACTTTTTGTACGTAGCATGAGCAAAGGAGGTTTTCATTTTGAGTGAAAACGTGATCGAATGATCCTAATGGTTAAATTAGAAGGTGAAGTAATTCTAAATAAATACCGACCAAAATACATGTATAATCAGGGCCTAAAAGGTTGCAACACTTTTTTTTTATTAAATGAATTTCAAAATGCAGTTTATTCACCAAGCGATTGATTCTTACTTACGGATCCATAAGTAATAACAAAAGTTAAAAGAAAAGTGTTGCTTTTAGACTCTGCTAGTCTTGCTTTAGACTGTATATATATTATATATAGCACTGCATTAATCCTTAAGGATGTTCTGGCTGTACATTTTCAGACAAAAGTTACTAAAATTTAAAATTGATGAAATTCTATACTTTTATTTTTTAGTACAGATCTTATTACACACATTCGGTCATTCGTGACCTGGATTAATTTTCATCATTTTTACAAGTATATATATAAATTATTAAATGATTTTTACATATATTTTGACATCTTTAGGAAATATTTGTAAAGTTGTATTTATAACAAATTGCAGATAAATTGTTATAACTAAATATAGTTAACAAAATGAGAAAAATGTATTGTTTCATATAAAAATGTAAAATGAAACAAAAATGTTTAAACGAAAAATATCTTAAAATTGATATTCCAAACTGCAAGAAAAAAATAGTTCAAATGTCGGCTGTCTAAAAAGTTTAATTATTGAGTAACATGATGTTTTGTTAATATGCATGAATGATTATAAATTGAAGATATATTGCATTTACAATTTTTATTTTTATTGTTTTAAACAATTCAATTTACTATCACTATTGTTAAAAAAACTTATAGTTTATTAGGAAAATGTTCTTTATAACATTACAGATACAACATAATAAGTATTACTGACAACATTTAACACAAGCAGGATACCAAAAATCACGTTTATTAAGGGCTAATATTGTATGTTGTTTTAGAGTTAAATTCATTTTTTAATAATTCGTGAAATATTTCCGTAATACAACTGAGAATTAGTTGAAAATAAAGAAAAAAATAAAAATTTTCTAGTTACAAAAATGTACACTCTGTACACATTGAATCATTTGTCACTTTGAAATTTGGAGTTATGTCAATTATGCAGTTAAATGTGCACAAATTGAGGCCGGCACATAACTTGTTCTCTAGATGTCAAACTTTTTTTTAGGAATGAAAAAGAAACCGATATTTGACTAGGTGCTCTTAGTATTTTAAAGAAAAGAAATGCGCAGGATACCTGCGGAATGATTCAGAGGTGTGTATTAAGAGTTAAAAAATACGTCGTGTATAGAACCTAAATAATCTCAGTTAACGTGATATTTAGCATTAATAAATGAATATGTTATTTTTGTCAGTAATCGTCAGTAAAAAGTTTTGGGATTTGAATTTTCTTTGAAATCAACTATAAGAAACGAAAAATGTGCCGCGTATAATAACATTTAATATATATTAGACATCACATGGTACTTAAAAAGATACGTAAACTAATCTTTGTATTATTGACACTTTTGAGTTGCTACGTTTTAAGCAATTGAAGTGAGGTTATGTAGCCCATTTGAAATTTTGCTTTGTCGTTAAGGATGAATATGGTGCGGAAAATTGCGGAATAGAAAATGCGTCATGGGAGCAATCAATCAGTGTTATTCTGCGTTATTCCGAATAGCGCTAATTGATTATTTCAATAACGCATTCTCTATTCCATAGCTCTTTTTCGCACCGTGTAATTTCACTCTAATATCTAATAATAACGGGTTAATAAATCGATATAAATTTTTTTTAGGAATGTTGCTCAATATTTTATTTGTTTCAGAATATTGGCAATGTTGCTTCTTTATAATTTTATTGATTAAGTGAGAATATATGCTGCTGCGATGGGAAATAAATCGCTGAAATCTATATCAATTGATTTATTTTAGTATAATTTATACTAAATACTGATTTAAGCGATTCATTTCCACTAGGGATACTCCATAAGAATTCGTGTAAAATTAAATTGGATAACTTGTGAACTAAAGAATCGACTTCGGGTTTTACATGTCTTCATATAATAAATAGAATCAATTTATTAAATTTTCGAATTATTGTCAATGTTAGAACATTAACGTCAGTACATCCTTAATCGGACGCGCCGCAGTACTGAGTGCCACAAAATTTTTCTGAAAAAAAATCATTGATAATCAGGTCTTTTTATTACCGATCTTTAGTATTCCTTTAACGTTAAATTTTAATATTATATTTTATTATAAATATATTTTACTTGCTTTAATAACGTCGATTAACGATTGTCAAATTATTTATGCAATTATTATAACTCCTAAATAATAAATGGTAATTATTTAGAATACGAGTCCTTCTCTAAAATCTTTATAAAAATGTATTTATTCGACGTATTTTCCCTCAAAATAAAAGAATCTGGTAAAAAAACATGGAATCTTGTGAATCGAGTTATTAAACGTTAAAAAAAGTTCGAGGCTTTAAAGGTTAAGATATGTGTCATCCCGACTATAATATTATGTATACGTTCTATTTTAATTACAAATTTTTTGCTTTACAAACACAAATTCGCTACTTTAAAAACAAAAATTTACACTGTTTTAAATTTTTTTAGTAATTAATTTGTGTTTTTAAAGCAGTGAATTTGTATTTGTCAAATAGAGGATTTATGTAATTAATGCAGAATGTATACGTACACTGTTAGAAATGTAACTACGAGCTTCCTTTACATGTAAATGAAGCTCGTGATTATGAACGAAATTAAAAGTAATAAATGACTTAATTGCGTTACAATAGTTACTTAGGTTGTGATCCGATTCACGCCCACAGCGCTCACAATTCTCACGATGTCAATGATCGGTCCGATTTATTATCGCGCTATCGACGATTTTATTTTGGACCGCTTGTTGGTGTGAATACAAAGATCATGAGGCCCATATCTGAATATCATCAATAATGAATCTTATTCAATATAAAGCTGTTATTGCATTTAATGGAAATTGTATTCGAGAATTCAGAGAATGACGGTGAAAACTTAAATTTCATAAATGTTATAACCAATCGATGTTATAACCTCGACCGAATCAATCATATTTAATTATTGAAACAATTAATATTATTAATTATTATTATTATATTATTATCAATTACATTTAATTATTTTTAGCGATTATGTTATCTAGATGTATCTATTCCATATTCATAATTCATATTAGTCTCTTTTTCCGCGCAAATAAAATGAGCGCTCATGCTGATCCGGATTTCCGGATCGTGGTCACCATAAACATGCAAATTCCAAAATTCATGATGTTATTTTGCTTACGCAAAACGTTCAGAGAATGAATCGGACCGACTACGAGCGCGTTGATAGCGCTGTAAGCGTGAATCGGCCTTAAATGAACGTATACATTAATTTTCATGAAAAATACATTAAATTTCATATACACATACACAAATATTATATATTTTTCAGTTGTAAATACATTAAATTTAATGTAATGTCGTGAAATTGAGTTCAAATTATGTAAAACTTAAAAGTATAAAACTTAAATTTCATGGAATTTTTAACAGTGTAGCACTATATTGAGTGGAGATGACAGATGTTTGGCCGGATCTACAATAAGCGTTTTAAGCCTTAAGTCGTAAGAAATTGATCAACTAGGGTCGAATGCGAGGAGAATAAGTGAGTGTGATTCGTCCATTCCTTAACGACTTAAGGTTTAAAAATCTATTGTAGATCTGGGGTAGCAACAGACTTTTGCATGACGCATAGTACATAAACGAATCAATTAATCAGAATCTTTTCTTTTCTCGCATTCATAGAAAAAAAGAATTTTGATTTATTGATTCTTTTATGCACTATCTTCTCCCTCTCTAGTGCTGTCCTGACATGGTGCAAGCGCAAAACTATTTTAGTGTTCTGGGCAAATTGCACCAGTGCAACATCTTTTTATCACTGACAAGATAGCAGACAAAAAAATGAATATTTCTGATTTGTTTATGTGTATGTAATTTGGGAATCGTTTGGGAAAAGGTCTATGCTCAGTTTTATAGGGGAATTTGGGCCTCGGATGAACAATTTTGAGACATACCTAAAATTTTAAGGTATCAAATGAAAATCAAAAATTCCATAAGCCCAACTTTATAGGAGAGGTTTCTTAAGTGCTAGGATAGAACTATTCAATGTACTTGCACTAGTATTATCTAATTTCTCTGCGTCCAAGGCACCTTTCCATGGTGATGGCAGTAATGGATTGTACCAAAGATTGAAGTAATATCTAAAATGTATTTGGTACAGTTCATTAATCCGGCTGTCCCTGGTCACGATTCATATCGTCATGTCACAGAAATTCAGATTTGGTTGTATTGACAGCGAGTCATTACCTCTGGAGTTCATCCTAGGAAGGAAGATGAACAAGCGGTGAATGTACCAAACGGGGTAAACCAGCTTTTGATACGAGATCACCCCGAAGCAGCTACTGATCGCGATGAGATCCACTGTGGGCAATATGGAAAATATTTAAAAAACCAGTCGCGTAAACATTTGTTGGCTGGGCAAATGCTAAATTTCTTGGAAGAGCCTAAGAGCTCCACTCAATGCATTTTCAATAAATGGGTGTTTTCCAACACTGTGTCTTACACAAAGTGTTCCAATTATGACACATTGTTACACTACTCAACAAAATAAAAAGCTAAGTACGAGCATGTAAAATATGTCAATGTTACTAACTTTTCAAAAAGTTATTTGGAAGTCGTACTTATTTTACAATAAAACCTTTAAAAATCGCCAATTCTGAAAAATTATAACTTAAGTAATAAATTAAACTTAAGTCTAAATAAAAATCATAAATCTATTATTGATACGCTAAATATAATTAAGAATAGAATGGAAGACTACAATGCATTCTGGTTACACTATGAAACCAAACTGCATTCCAACAAGTATTTTATACAGTGAAAGTCTCTGTCCTAGCTGGAAAACAACTTCTAGGTGCTTTCCAGTAAGGACACAATCAGACACAACCACTGTAATATACCAGGTGTATAAGCTTAAATCCGCTGTTTTTTAGTCAGAAAAACATATTTTTTTTCCTAGGAAGCAAAACAAATTTATTCAAAGTACTTGCCCTCGCTAACTATACATTTTTCCCATCTTTCGAGCAATTTGTGTATACTACGCCAAAAAAATTCCTCATCTTTCGAGGCAAATCACTCATCAAGCCATTTTTGGATGTTTTCATAAGAATCGAAGTGCCGCTCAGCAAGCGTGTGGCCCATCGACGAAAACAGATGATAGTCAGAAGGTGCCAGGTCTGATCTGAGTAAGCGGGATGGGATAGCAGCTTCCTAGTTGAGTGTCTCCAAGTAGTTTTGGATCATTGTTGACGTGTGCGATGATGCGTTATCGTGGAGGAAAATCAGCTTGTCATGTCTTTTCCGATAATGTGGCCTTTTTTCACGCAGAGCACGGTGCAATTTGATCAGTTGTTGGTGGTAGCGGTGAGCATTAACAGTTTCACCAGGTTTTAACAGCGTAGATGACACCCTTCTGATCCCACTAAACGCACAGCATCGTCTTCCATCCGAAGCGATTTGGTCTTGAGGAAGATGTTGATGGTTGGGCGGGATCAACCTAAGATTTCTTGCGTTTAGGATTCTGAAAATAGATTCACTTTTCATCGCCTGTCACAATCCGATGCAGGAATGACTTTCTTTTTTGTCTGGCAAGCAGAATTTGGCATGTGTTTTGGCGTCGCTCCATCTACCTATCGATCAATTTATGCGGCACCCATTTTCCGATCTTTTGAACCTTCCCTATGGCATGTAGCCGTATGGAAATGGTTGCTTAAGAAACACCCAATTGCTCGGCAAGCATTTTTTGCGATTGGGTATCGTCCTCGTCCAAAAGAGCCTGCAATTGACAGTCCTCAATCTTCCTGAGCCGATTTTCACGCTTCTTGTCACTCAGGTCAAAATTGTCGTCATTGAACCGATGAAACCAATCTCTGCACGTTGTTTTCGATAAAGCATTGTCACCATAGGCCTCCACAAGCATTCGATTCGGCAGCCGATTTCTTCAAATTGAAACAGAAAAGCAAAGCTTCCCGCATATGCTTTTTTTTTTTTAGCAAAAAAACTAGACATGTTTACGAAAGAAAAAATGTAATTGCTGATGATGTGCACTGATTAATGTTGACAGATGTCAAACACATAAAAAAAAGTGTGTTGTGTGGCCAGGGTAGGCCTTTGTACGCTCACTAATGCCACCTATGAGCAAACAGCGGATTTAAGATTATACACCTGGTATATTACGTGTGATTTCAGTCCTTTTCCATCATGCCAGTTTTGTGTGCTATGTTCACACAATGCGGAAAAACGATAATAAATGCGTTAAAGCAATTCAAAAAATTGTTATGAGATTGTAAATATTAATTGTAAAACATTAAATACTACACTAGTGATAATTGTTTTTACAATTGTTGTTACAATTTGAAAAATTATATTTCATTTTAATAAGCAAATTATTAATATGAAATCAGTAGTTTTTAAATTATATTCATGCTGGATATATGTAAATAGCACACAAAACTTGAGTGATGGAAAAGTGCGGAATAGCGTTGATTAATTGCTTCAATGACACATTCTATATTCCGCAATCTTCTTCCGAAGCATATGATTTCACCCTAAAGATTAAGTTGATGTGACAGATTTCTTAACCTCAATAGTCGCCAACTTTAACATTTTTTTGAAAGCCATTTTCCTTTTCCTTACTCCGAAGAAAAAAAGAAAAAAACTTTAACATTTAATATCTCTGTTCACGAGGCACGCTTATTTCTGTCAAATTCTTTCGTTTCATGCAAACATGCGTCGAATAAGCTTAATATTATTTATTTTTGAACTATGAAAGCTGAACTGTATAATTACCCTTAACCAAAATTAATTCTCTTCTGTATAAATTATATAGAAAATAATTTATTTTTAAAACAGAATGTGTGTAATTGAAGCAGAAAATACTATTTTAATCTCACTTACATATTGTCATGCCATTTGAGATTTCCTAAATACTTGTCAACTTTAACCCTTAATATATACCTTTGGGTCATTTGTGTCATTGGGGTCATTGCGCATTTCTTTTCTTTGAAATATTTAAGAATACTTGACCATATACAATTCTTTCTTCTATTCGTAAAGAAAGTATGACATCTAGAAAACAAGTTTTGCGTTACCGGCCTTAAATAATGCGTGTATAATATATCCTTTAACTAGAATAATTCCGAAATTCACCTGGATCGTAAATGATCTGTGTGTATAGAGTGTACATTTTTTTTAACTTTAAAGAAAAAAATTTTTATTTTTTTCTTTAAAACAACATATTAAGCCTTAATAAACACGGTGATTTTTTATCCTTCTGTTAAATGTTGTCCGTAATATTATATATTATGTAATGTTATTAAGAACATTTTTCTAATAAATTATAAATTTTTTAAATACAATCAAATATTTAATAATAAAATGCACTATTTAAAATGTAAGTTCAATATATCTTTAATTTATAATCATTCATGCATATTAAAAAAATTTCATTTTCAGTAACTATTTCAAGTAACTAAATTTTTTGGACTTTAATTAGTTTTTTTATATTGGGAGTACAAATTAGTTTCCCTAAAGATGGCTCCAGCTGTTGTGAATGGTTCATAGTGACAGCTGATTTTGGTGGTTTCAAAGAGGTTAAACATCTGCTAATAATATTCAGTTTATATCGCTTTGAGTTTCATACAAAAACCTTGATTGTTATTGTGTTTGAAATGTCGAATTTTATGTTAACCAAGCAGCATTTGCGGGAGGTTTTGATTTTCTTTAATTGGAAGAAAAGTACTAAAGCCCATCGAATGCTTGTCGAAGTTTATGGTGACACTGCTCCAACTGATAAATCATGTAGGGAATGGTTTCAACGTTTCAAGGATGGAGATTTCAGCGTTAAAGATTAACCTCGCTCTGGACAGCCAAAAAAATTCGAAGACAAAGAATTAGGGCATTACTCGAAGAAGATCAGAGTCAAATGCACGAGGAGCTTGCAGAATCATTGGGGATAATTTAACAAGCTGTTTCTGTACGATTGAGAGCCATGGGAATGATTCAAAAACAAGGAAATTGGGTACCTTATGAACTGAAATCGAGAGACGTTGAAAGGCGATTTTTCACTTGCGAACAGTTGATTTAAAGACAACAGAGAAAAAGTTTTTTGCATCGGATTGTGACTGGAGATGAGAAGTGGATATTCTACGACAACCCCAAGAAGAAAAAATACTACGCCCGGTCAATCGTTGCCATCGACCTAAACATCAACATCACGGCCGAACATTCATGGTTCGAAGATCATGCTCTGTATCTGGTGGGACCAAAAGGGTCTTGTTTACTATGAGCTGCTGAAACCTGGCGATTGTATTACGGGCGATCGGTATCGGCTACAATTGATTCGTTTGAGCCATGCATTGTGAAAAAAATGGCCAGAATATGAGCAAAGACATGATAAAGTTATTCTTCTTCATGACAAACGCTCGGCCTCATGTCGCTAAAATCGTAAAAAATATTTGGAAACGCTCAAATGGGATTTTACCGCACCCACCGTATTCTCCGGACATTGCTCCTTCTGATTACTGGTTGTTTCGGAGAATGCAGCACGATTTGGCAAGTCACCGGTTCACTTTTTTCGCAGAAATCGAAAATTGGCTCCAAAATTGGATCGCCTCCAAAGACGAGTCATTTTTTCGAGATGAAATTCGAAAATTGCCTGAGAGATGGGAAAAAGTAGTAGGCAGCGATAGACAATACTTTAATTGATCTGTTCATTCATTTTATTTTGAAATAAATGCATTTTTGAACACAAAAAAACAGACCGAACTAATTTGTACTCCCAATAGTTTGAAATATCAACTTTAAGATATTGAAATATATTTTTCCTTTAAACATTTTTATTTCAGAATTTTGCATTTTCATATGAAACAGAATATTTTTCTTATTTTATTAGCTATATTAATTATAACAATTTATATGCAATGTAAATATAATATACAACTTTACAAATATTTCTTAAAGATGTCAAAATATATATGTAAAAATTGCTTAATAATTTTTATATACTTGTAAAAAT
Source organism: Atta colombica (assembly GCF_001594045.1). Taxonomy (NCBI): domain Eukaryota; kingdom Metazoa; phylum Arthropoda; class Insecta; order Hymenoptera; family Formicidae; genus Atta; species Atta colombica. The sequence continues at coordinate 388,890 of NW_017259261.1, read as the reverse complement.
GATTAATCTAGAACACGAAAAACCTATCTTGTATAGTAAGAGTGCCAAAAACTAAGGTGTGTACTAAGAATTAATATTTGCGGGACATCGAGTAGTTGCATGCACAGCACGCTCGACTTGTAATTTTCCGTTTCGAGTTCAATCCCAGACGCCCCGCACATCGTTGTTTATTGACAAAATTTAGTGGTGTCCTATTGTTGGAAGGCTTAAGACCATTGCGAATTGTACAGGCAGTTTAGAATTATATAATAAGAAAAAAAAAGACTTTACAAGTTTGATTGACAGTAGCTTCATTAGATGTAAAATAAGAATAGAAGTATTGAAAAGCACTGAAAGCATCTAAATCGACTGCAGCCAGTGTAATGAATTTGATATAGTGCCTTCGCATATTGTGGCCCAAAGATCGGACGCTCAAACGCAATCTCGTTAGGATAAACGTATCTCGTCGGTGCCCGAGAGAAAATTTACAAAATAAAATAACTTTAATACTTAATATTTCGAAGTAGAGCGATATTTTTCTGTCAAATTCATTTATTTCATTTATACAAAAATGCATCAAATAAATATAATTTCATAAAAATCAGTGAATAAGCCCGTCTCTTTCATAATTACTAAGGCTGTGTTCCACTTAATGTTTGCAACATGCAAGAGCATCGTTTGTTCTTATTTAATATTTGATAAATAACGAGAATTATTCCTCGTTGTGAGCATTAAATGGAACGCAACTCTAATAATATACTTACAATTGTTGATAATTAATTCATAATTATTATAAAGGGATCACAGGATGTACGTGCATCTGCAACAGCAAAAGCAACTGTTGCTGCTTTTGCAGCTAGTGAAGGTCATGCACATCCACGTGTAGTCGAATTACCTAAAACGGAAGAAGGACTTGGTTTTAATGTAATGGGAGGTAAAGAACAAAATTCACCGATTTATATATCTCGCATTATACCTGGTGGTGTTGCTGATAGACACGGTGGTTTAAAACGTGGAGATCAACTTTTATCTGTTAATGGAGTGGTTGGTAAAAATGTTATTTTTTTTATTTATTTATTAGAAAACACATTTTACAATAATAAAATAATTTGTTTCAGTGCGTCGAAGGTGAAAATCATGAGAAGGCAGTGGAATTACTAAAGCAAGCTCAAAATTCTGTAAAATTAGTAGTTCGTTATACTCCACGTGTTCTTGAAGAAATGGAATTACGTTTTGATAAACAGAGAGCTGCTCGTAGGCGTCAACATATGCAATAAATATAAATGTAAAATATTTAACTCTCACTTAAAAAGTCCAAATTTATCAGCTATAGTTTATACGTGTATACATTTAAACTATTTATGCTTTATAGTTATAATTTGGCTAGTGTATTACTGTGAATTATATTCGTATATTTATCCATTAATAAATGTTATACCTATCTATATATTTTCTCATTCTTTTATTCTCATCTTATGTTTATGTAATTAATTTTGAAGTATATTAAACGCTTTTGTATATTTTATGAAATATCTTACTAATCTGCTTTTTCGCATATAAAGAGAGTTTTCCAGCAGAGATACAAATCGACACAAGAATCATTCTGTCTTTCTTGTTCACATCTTCAGTGAGGATTCCTCTATAGATCCTAAAAAGAAACTTGCAATTACATAGATATATCAAGCCCAGAATATCAATGAAACTTTTTTTCCCCAGAATAGAAAATAAAAAGTGAAAATTTTAACCGTTGAAGTTAATGGAAAAATTTTTCACTTTTCATCCTAGGAAAAAAGTTTCATGATTGATATCCTGGCGAGATCTAATAGTGCTAGGGTATTTTTTTCGAAGGCATGGCGGCACCAGGATACTTTCTTGGGAAGCCTGGTGACGCGGTGCCAAGATACTTTTCATAATTATTTAAAACTAATTTTTTATGTTTGTGTAATAAAGATGATAAGAAGAAAAAGAAATATTTACTGAAACCTGAATTTAACATAACAACATGGCATAGTTAATCAAAAAGTCCAATTATACAGAGTGTCTCAGAAATGATGTACGATCCACATGGAAGAGTTAAGAGGAATAAAAAATCTTATAACATTTTGAGATATTCGCTATAGTTTTCGAATAAAAAAATAAAACGTTTAACAAGTAAACCTAAGAAGTGTCACTCACAGATTTTAATGAAACTTTACATATTTGTAGAACTTGAAATTCCTAATATTTCATACGTATTTTTTTTTATCGGTAAAGTTCCTCTGAAAGGAAAATTACTCCTTAAAGATAAAGATAGATTTAACATATTAGGTGAAATAAGTTGAAAATTTTAAAAAATAAAATGGATTAAGAGGTTTTTGGGGTCGCTGAAACTAAATCTTATGTCAAAAGTATAAAATTCAAAAGTTTTTTTCACGTGCCACGTGCGATCATGAGTAAACGCGGCGGGCATACGAGTGTTTTCCCTTTTCACGCATACATAAGCGGGGAGCACAGCTCTTACATAACGCATAAAATATGAGGCATAAGAAAATGAATTAGAATCTTTTATTTTACGAAAAGGAAAGAAATAATATACTGAATAATGAAATATTCCCGAATACGGAAATAATATACACTGTAGATATGAGCGATCTGTTAACAGAGTTGAAAAAACTGTAGATACAGCACATAGCCGAAATCGTCAACATAGATTTCCAACTTCTTTCACCTAATATATTAAATCTACTCTTACTTTTAAGGGATAGTTTTCACCCTTCAGAGTAGATCTTTGTCGATAAAAAAAAATACATGTCAAATATTTTTCAAAGTTCTACAAATATGCAAAGTTTCATTAAAATCGGCATAGCCGCCCCAAACCAATAAGCATTACTGTCTATACACCTCACTGTCCACATGATTTCTTAACCTCAATAACCATCAACTTTAACGCTTAATATCTCGGTTCGTGGGTCCATTCCAATCTTTTTTCTTAGATTTTTTTCGTTTTGAGCAAAAACACATTAAATTTCATCAAAATCAGAGATATAGATCCATATTCTAAATAATTATTTAAAATTTATTTAATAATTACAATAAAATTATTACTTCTCAAATTATAAGACAATTTTCTTAATCTTTCCCAAACTATTCCGAAACTTTTGCAATAAAAAAAGTAAGAAATGTTAAATATTTCTGCTAATTATACGCTTGATTAATTTTCATTGATTATAAATTATTGTTTCCTAAATTATGAGACTTTTTTTAAATTTTCCCAAACTTTTGCAATTAAAAAAAAAAGAGAAAACTTATCTGCTAAGTATACGTAAGGCACTATAAACGGGAGTATTCGCATATTCGCCATTTTTACTTCTTTCCCCACTCGTTGCTCTGTTCCCGCTGCTGAGCTGAGAATGTACGGTTGTTACGTATAGGTTATAACTTTTAAGCCGTTGGAAACCTTGTAGCTTCATATTTATGTATTTTCGCACTTCGAAATTTTATCATAAGAGACAAAAAGGATATAAAAAAACTGAAATATATTACAGGCAAACAAATTTATAAAATGCCTTGTTGTAGTAAACCGTATCAATAGATCAAAAAAAGATATTCGATTATTTAAATTTATCCTGTAGATAATATTCGTCGACAACTTGCTGTATTACTGTAAAATAAATACATGACTTGTGAATAAACATCACTTCCTCGTAGATGAGAAATTACAATCCTTTTCTTCAAATTAACATATTTGGCCTTATCTAGAAATAATCTGAACGCCAGACACTCTTCAGGTCCTGCACTAATATTACGATAGATATTTAACTGATTTTGAGAACAAAAATAGAATGAAAGGAGTTACAAAATTTCAAGCAGCAAATCATAATCTATAATGACCATAACTCATCACAGCTCAGTGATAGAATGGGTACAAAGCAAGGAGTGGGAAAAGGAATAAAAATGATGGACGTGAATACCTACGTTTCTAGTGCTCTAGTATAGACATCGGTCCATGCCCCTTTTGCGAGTCGAAGTATCGTTTGTAGATCCAGACTTGCCAACTGCGGAGAAATAAATAATGTTGCTACAATTGATCTCTATGCATCTTTGTCAGATCCTGCTGTGTGTCCTTTTTTCTCTTCGTTTTAAAACAGTGCTCGCAAAGATTTGCACATTTCGGGCTAATTCCGAGCGACCCCCACTACCGGGGTGAGTCGCCGGGAGCTCACGTGACGCTCTGGCTCAGGAGCGTCTCTATAGCTTAAATGTGCGGAAAATATTTTTCTTGCAAAATAATTTTTATTTTCTTAAAAAAATCAAATACTAAATTTTCTAAAATATTTTGTATAATTATTCTTGTCTACTAAAAACTATTCAATAATTGTTATAAATTATTTTAAATACGAAGCGCCTACGTCTGAATGTTGAACTATATATATATTCATATAAATGAATTAATTTCAGAAATGATAATTATGTGCCGATATGGTTGTCGAACTTTCAACGCAATCAATCTGAAATATTAATAATCCCCCAAATTTTCCAAATTAATCTTAAAATACTAAACTTTTTGCGAAAAATGCCTCAGCCGGAATGCAAGAGATCTAAGTTCGACACCTAC
>NW_017259261.1:366723-384217 GCF_001594045.1 Atta colombica | reverse complement strand
TATATATATATATACAATTCAGAAAATATCTTAAATTTTTCTATATGAATCTTATAACGTTTTCTCTTGGCTGCATTATCGCCCACCAGTGCAACACTCAGACAGTGTAGCGTGTTGGCTGATGGTAGATGGACTCATTCAATGTAATGTGTTTCCGTGGCTATAGTGTAGTGCAAATTTTATGCACGAAGTGTTTTGTTACACAAAGGGACGGTAAACAATGTGACATTAAAAATTTGAAAATAGAAGTCAACCGGCAGCAGAATTAAACACGATACATGAAATAATGTACACCATGGTGCATGTACACTTGTGTAATGCAGCACTGATGCAGCACAATTGGTGTAGTGCGAGGCTACACTCAGTGTATCCCAAGAGAAAACGCTATTACGTACAATATATTTCAGAATATATATATATATAATTCTATAGAAAAATATAGATATTTTGAGTATATATTTTTGAAATGTTTTTCATTTCTTATTATAGCTCCTATTCAGTCCAAACGCGTTAAAGTGAGTAAGAGCTAGAATCAGTGATGCACTGTTGTGAGAAACATTCCCGTGTGGGCATTCCGCAACAGCTTATCATTGGTTAGGATAGGAGCTTGCGACGCGAACAAATGTTGGCAATGCTAAGTAGAATGATAAAAAGAGATCGAACCTAAATGATGTGCAACGAAGACAACAACTAGACAACAAGATTGGCTAATCTAGATTTATGAATAATCACTATGTAAGATCCTACGCACACTGGAGTAAATATTAGAAACAGGAATAAATATTAAGATTTTAATCTATCAGGTACTAGTTATGTCGGAATACATGGTTTCTGATAGAATGAAATCTTAATATCTATTCCTGTTACTAATATTTCCTCTATTGTGTGCAGATCCTAAAGGTTTGTTCGCGTCGCAAGATCCAACATGCACCAACATGTTCCTATCACAGCTCCTACTCACTCTATCAAGCGCGTTGAAATGAGTAAGAGCTATATGATAGGAGCATATTGGAACATGCGATGCGAACAAACTTTAAGTGAGAGGGCAAAGAATTAGAGAGAGACGCTTGCAAACTGAGCACACCATGTAATCCTTCCACTAGTTAGAAGCCTTAATAGGCGGTTTGTCTTAACTCTTATTATAGAAACATTAGTGTAAGCTAGAGTTCCTAGAATATCAAAGTCTGACCTCTCCATCCTTTGATTGGCATATCCACACAATGGCAGTATCAATCGCACATACATTCATATTGAGAGCAAACACATATTTCGGACATGCACGTCATTTTTGGCCAGACTCTGGTTTTCTAGGCACTTTAGCCTAAGTGCCAATGTGCAATGATGCTACGCGGCGCGAATCCTGTTAAAATGGTTACATTTCCCTTTTTTTTTTACTCGTTCGTTTCATATGTTGCAAATTAGTGTTTTAAAAATCTTTGTTCGAAACACAGTCAGGGTACTTTTATTTTTAGGACTATACTAGAGAGCACGATGGAAGAGATAACATGAGGTGTGGTCGAGTTGCCGTTACAAATGCTTTGAAGCATTTTTTTGATTGGACAATTAGTAAAATTCTTTTTTCCGATTGGTTAATCAAAATGTTTCGAAGCATTCATAGTGGCAACTCGATTACACCCATGATGTGTGCACTATCTCTTTTAAAAATCTATCTCTTCGTTTATGGACTGTAGTGCAACATTAAACATGGGGTGATACTTATACTCTTAGACTTAGACTCTTATTTTAAAATCGTTTTAAATAATATCTTAAGATGCTAATAGAGTCCTCGAAATGACTTATAACATTTAAGACTTATGATATTTAAGACTTATGATACTTAAGACAATTTTAAATGTAAGAATCAATTATAAGTACTGGTCTGTTTCGCATCGTGAAATTGATACTGAATCTTTCCTTGTGCAAGGTAGAATCCTAGATTTATAAGAGAAACGCGATTGGCGTTAAGTATTCTGATCGGTCGTTGCAATCACGTGATTAGCAACCAATAATAATGAACTTATTTTTGTATACTAAAAATGGCTGTTTAATGGATGATTGGTGGATTTCATAGTCTATCTTGCAAAAATGATGCCATTTTTAGTACTTCTAGTACTTTTAAGTACTTTTGTGATACTCACATAAGTCGATTTATGCTTCTTTTATAAATCAATATAAATAGGACTCTAGTGTAAGGAAAGATTTAGTATCAACTTCACAATGCGAAACAGGTCGGTATTCATAGTCGATTCTACATTTAACTGCTTTAAGAATAATTTTAAAATGTAAGTCAATCTGAGGACTGTATTAGCATTTTAAAACATTATTATTATAAGACAGTTTTAAAATAAAAACAGACTATGAATACCGCCCCATATTTTGCGTCTCATATATGAATACTACCCCATGTTTCGCGTTTCATATATGAAAATCTACTAGGAATTTTTATTTATTCTCTTATGTTCTATGCGTTATGCAAAAGTCTATTCTGCGGCCTTACCTCAATGATTTAAACGCTGCACAAATATTTCATGAAAAAGTTTGATTGATTAGTTAATTCTTAGTTGCTTTAAGGCTAATAATATTAGGTGTACAACTTTGCTTCCGCTGTTTTTCTTCCGAAATTCGAGGCTTTATTGTAAAAAACTGGTTATACATTTATGATTCAAAGTATTGTCCATCGCTGGCCACTACTTTCTCCCATCTTTCAGGTAGCGTACAAATCCCGCGTCGAAAAAACTGGTTATCTTTTGAGGCTATCCACGAATTGATCCAATTTTTTACTTCTTCATAAGACCGGAAGTGCTGGTCAGTCAGGCCGTGTGCCATTGATCGAAACAAGTGATAATCAGAGGGAGCAACGTCTGGAGAATACGGCGGGTGGGACTTCCCATTTCAACGTTTCCAAGTATGTTTTGACCACTTTCGCAACATGGGGTCGAGCATTGTCATGCTACAAAATCATTTTATCGTGTCTCTCGTTGTATTGCGGCCGTTTGTCTTTCAATGTTCGGCTCAAACGCATCAATTGCGTTCGATACCGATCGCCTGTGATTGTTTCAGTCGGTTTTAACAGTTCATAATACACTACGCCGAGCTGGTCCCACCAAATACAGAGCATGACCTTGGAGCCGTGAATATTCGGTTTGGCCGTCGACGAAACATGGCCGGGAACTCCCCATGATTTTCTGCGCTTGGGATTATCGTAATGAACCCATTTTTCGTCCCCAGTCACAATGCGATGCAGAAATCCCTTCCGTCTTTGCCTTTCAAGCAGCTGTTCACAAGCAAACAAACGCCGTTCTCTCGGCTTCAATTCGTACGGCACCCAATTTCCTTGCTTCTGAATCATTCCCATGGCTTTTTGAAATGGCTTGTTGAGTCACTTCTAATGATCGTGCCAATTCTTCTTGATTTTGACACGAGTTTTGCTCAAGTAATGCCTCCAATTCGCACGAAAACCTTCTCTCTTCCACCGTTATGCCGGTCTTCGACATCAAAATCACCGTTCTTGAAGCGTTGAAACCACTCACGACACGTTCTTTCACTAATAGCGGCCTCACCATAAGTATTTGAGAGCATTCGATGAGCCTCAACCGCAGATTTCTTCATATTGAAGCAAAAAATTAAAACCTCCCGCAAATGACGAGAATTTGGCTCGTAAACTGACATTTTCAATCGAGAATAACTTTATGATGCAGACACAAATCGACTAATGTTTCTATGGGATTATGTTGACAGATGCCCAAGTTTATTGTATGACGTCTATTTATTTCGACCACCACTTACCGCTAAAGTCATCTATAGGAAAACGGCGGAAGCAAAGTTGTATATATAATTGCAAGAGGCTAATATTGAGATATCTGTAGTAGAAAAATTTGAAGAATTCAGTTTTCTATAAAGACTTTGAAAAATTCTATATTTTTTAAAAACTTTAAAATTATTCTGTAAAACTCTTGAAATCGAACATTTAGCTGAAAAATTACAAATTTAAAAATAAAGCATTTTTAAAAATAAGATCATTTTATATTTTCGTAACAGTTATGAAATTTTCTAAAGTATAAAATTGATTTTCTTTTAGAAGAAATATATAAAAAATATTATAAAACTACAATTTTTCTTTTAAAAGGATATTTTACAGGAAATTTACGGATAAATTTGTCCACTAAAATCGTAATATTTATAAAATAAAGGTAAACATATTTGGCATTTGACTTTTGATATGCTGCAAACAGAGACGGATTTAATGCTTAGTTTTTCATCAAATAAGTTGTCCAATTCATCAAAATATTCGCATTTTATTGGAACTGAACGCTCTTAGATCCCTTGTCTATTTTTTTTTAAGTAACAGTGCTTCATGTATTTCATTTTATCTTTACACTGGCCAGATGAAAATTCGTAGCCAACAGTTTTCATTTCAGCAGCTATTTTTTTCCACTGCTTCAGCTTTTATCATTGTGGATGTTAATCGGGTTTCATACTTCTTATATAAATCTGAGTAATAATGTGCTTTTATGGATCCATGAATATACATGATGTGCCACTTGCATTTAACATATTGCCATCAAAATATTTAGGATTTGCTGGGTTTCTTTTTGTTGTAATTCATTAAATGGTTGTAAACTGTTGTAACATAAACCCATATTTGAATTTTCTATAGATTTACTTACGTTGCTCTTATTAAAAACTTCATAGCCGTAGTCCAATAAAAATGTTTTAATTACAGCATCATTATATTATTAACATACGTAACATTTCCATCTGAAAAATGTACAGTGTAAAAGAAAATGATTGTTTTGATGCACATATTAAATTAAGTTAGTTATTTATACAAAAGCTAATAGCGATGACATGATATAAATAATAATACATAATTAATAATACCCTCCCCTAATAATACATAAATCTTCATTTACATGTATATTCCAGAAAAGTTAATATGATATAGTAAATAAACAAATTAAAACTTGCTACAGACTATAAATTATGTCAAAATAACTAACTTGTAAATAAGAATACATGCGTTAATAAAAGGGATTAAACAATTTAAATAATTGCATTTGTCTTGTAGAAGAACTTTTTCTTTGTTCATGTCAAAAATCGGTGTTTTCTCCACTACACAGTGTGATAATTTATTTTAATTATTTTATTCATTATATCGTACACGTATGAATACGCGCTTGGAAAATATATACTATCACAAAATATATACTATATAAGTGGAAAATACATCGCACTTGTGTGATTTGATTTCTCTTGCACTGCGCAAGAGAGGTAATCTTTTCCGTACTCTCGAGTGAGGTACGCAGGGAACACTCTGGGAATTTTTCCCATATATTTTCGAACGCTGTTAGGAATGGGGAATGGGGAAAAAATGACGTTTACGAACGGATTTGGGCGAATCTTACCCTGGGGAATAGGTTTCCGACCGCACCCTTGGCATGTTAGACAGGTGCGGATTCACTCTTTAATGTCTTTAGCCATGGAAGGTCACACAAATTTTTGTGCAATTTGCCGATGAGTTGCTCTGCCGCTTGAATAGAACATTTGATGCACCAAATCGAAAATTCGTCTTCGTAATGATCAAGGAATGTATGGTTTGATCTCTTTTTCGAAAGTGTCACAGTAAATGTTGGATGCTGTTTTCTATAAAGTAAACTTTTTGAGCTTCAAAGACGTTGGTGTAGATTGCTTCAGTTATTTCGTCCGAGGTTTGAGCTTCTGCAATCTTTTGCATGTTGAGACTAATTGGCATCACATCGACACGTCGTGTCGACGCGAGATAATGCATCTGCTACTAATGTTTTCAGCGCTTGAAACGTGACGTACATCGGTTGTGTACTGCAAAATGAAGAGTAATTGATGGATTTGTCTAGGCGACATTTGATCAGATTTCCTCTTGAATTCGAGGGATTTATGATACATGATAACGTGAAAGTTTAGTCGCTCTAGCATATATCTGAAATGTTTGATAGTCACATAGATAGCTAATAATTCTCTATCATATGCGATATACTTTGTTTGCGTAAGTATGAGCTTCTTTGAAAAGAAACTGAGTGGTTGTAAAAATCCTTGCTGTGCTGTACCGCACTGATTGCTTTGTCTGAGGCGTCTATTTACAATGAGAATATCGCATTGCAGTAGAAATGCGAGCAAGGAAATGCGATTTGAGCGAGATGTTCCTTATTGAAAGAATTGTTTGAGCTCAGGAATCCATTCTATTTTCGCATTGTTGTTGCGTTTACGCTCCGAGATTGTATTTAGCAATGGCGCTTACATGCTTGCGAAGTCTTTGAGAAACCGGTTATAGAAGTTGAGCATTCCTAAGAAACGTCTTAGTCCTTTTGACTGTAGCTTTCTGAAATTCAGTTTGGACTTTTTCGGATAAAGGTTTGATACCTTCAGCGCTGATTGCATCTCAGAAAGCTGACATTTTTTTGTCCGAACACATCTATTCGAATTTGAAATCTGTCGAACAGTAGTTTTAGATGCTCCTTATGCTATGTTTCATTCTGCGAAGCGATTAAAATGTTATCAATAAAACAGAAGTCAAGTCCTATTACCCGGTCCATAAATCTTTGAAAAGTTTGTGCTACTTTAGAAAGTCCGAATGTCATATAAGAAAATTCGAAAAGTTCGAACGGTGTAATTGTGGTTTAGGAATATCCGATTCGCGAATCGGCGATTGAAATCTGTTGATATGCACGCACTAGAGAACACGGTTTTGCCATGCAAGAAATGTGCTGTCTTGCAAGAATAGAATTGAGTAACAATTTGGCAAGATTATTTCATTGAGTTTGCGGTAATCTTCACACGGACGCCAATTGCTATTCTTTTTCTGCACGAGATGTAGGGGAGCCCAAGCGCTTTGGAGGCTATCGATTACAGAAGCCTTGTTGCATCATGTACTCAAACTCTTGTTTAGCTGTTTCGAATTTTTCTGGATAGAATCTGGTTTTATTTGATACGGGGGAGGGACCCATTGTTTCGATTACCCCGTGTGCAATTTGTTTGTGTGTGATCAACATCCTAATTATTTCAGGAAACTTGCTTAGTACGGGTAATCGACCAACGCTGTTAATCAAGAAATTGCTTTGTTGACAAGCTGAGTAGAGACTGTAAGAAACGTTTTACTGTCGATCAAACGCTTATGTTAGACAGCAAATTGAAACGTGCTAAAAAATCTGAGCCAATAATGAAGGTGTCCACGTCAGCAATTATGAAAGAAAAATACGACGGAATCCCAAAGCAAGCTTAGGAATTTTTGTCCATACGTAGGGATGATCGTTCCGTTTGCAGCGGAAGAGTACCCGATCGTTAATATGAGTACGATCGCGTGACGGGATGATCTTGAGACGGGAATGGTCGGAACATCCGTTCCATTGTTCACCAAAAATGCCGGTGGCACGGTCTCTGACTAGAGACGGCGAACTACCACGGCCAAACTAGCCGCTGGGGATAGTTCAGCCTCTAGTTTTCCTGTTTCTTTCTAGCTGCAGGGTTACTAACTTTGCCGCCAAAACGTCGATGATATCAGCAGGGCTTGCTCTTCGATTGTGATCTTGAACGGTTTCTGCGACGAGAATTTCGCAAGGCCTGTGATGACTTGCCACGCGATAAATGAGTTTCCAATTTCTCTATCCGATCTAGAAACGCGGACATTGCGAATCCGCCGAATTGGCTTGGATCGGTGTAACTGCTGCGTCAGCCTTAATGCCAGCGGGTAGCACATCTGTTCGCACATGTTGTTCGGTCTGCTAGTTGCGATAACTCTTCGAGTTCATGCTTGGTAGCTGTTAATATAGCCTGCTTGTTGTGGTAGGTGCTATAGCCATAAAGATTTAAGCACATCCTCTGATACACTGTTTTGCGAGATCTCTCATCCGACGGAGCAATTGCGACGGACAGTGATCAACTTAAATCAACTTCATTTAATAACTTATGCAATTTCTTTTCGGCGCTATCCGCAAAACTCTTAACTAACCTGTCTTTGAGCGCAACGTATCTATCTTTCGCGGGCGGATTAAGCACGATATCGCAAACTTCGGTCAAGGAATCGTCATTGAGACTGTATCACGTAATTGTATTTCGTCTCATCCACAATTATACTCGCGGTGAAAAATTGAGCTTCTATTTGTACAAACATAGGTCTGGCTTCGATTTCCAGAATGGCGTAGATCTGATTCCGACTTGTGCAAGCACAGGCACTTCAAGTATACACGACGATGCATCGCTATTCTAATCGCCTGAGGGAGGATCGCCTAAGTCGTTAGCCATGCCTGTTAGGACGCGCGCGTTAGGCTAAACGGAACGTGACACAATCACGTCGGGGTCACCAATCTGTGGCTACGTTGTGCTGCTGTGTCCAATGTGGCGCCGTGCGTGTCTAGGCGCCGACGATGGCGAGGCGAAAGAAAATTGGAAAATCATTAAGTTCACAAAGAAATTTTAGTTACTCATTGTTTCTGACTCACAAGCCATAAGGCGATTTAATATAAACTCGAATGAATGTTTGGAATATACAGATCGAAGGAGTAGAGATATAATTGCGTTACGAGCTTGGATATTGGTATCGCACTAAGTTACAATACGAGAAATTAAAAAATCTACAATATAAGCGTTTATCTGACGGCGCGAGCAATTATTTAGTGATTAATCTTATCTTAGTTAATTAAAATTAGTAGAGATAACTAAAATCTACTACTGAGGCTTACAAAAGATTTGTACGCAGAACGTCAGAGAGAGAGAGAGAGAGAGAGAGAGAGAGAGAGAGAGAGAGAGAGAGAGAGAGGGGGGGGGAGGAAGCGAAAAAAAGAACTGACTCGAGCGATATGCATGTCTAGATATTTCTCTCACTCTCGTCAGTATAGCTGAAATCAGAATGGGAGGAAAATCTAGATTTCAATATCTCGCTGCAACTGACTCCTACGTTTTCATAGAGCATGAAATATCGGGATATAGTCAGTTTGAAATTTTAAAATATATATCTGTATACTGACATGTGACAGCCGACCTGACAACTAAATGTGTGTAAGTCTCTCAAGTATAAAAATTTATGTATATAATTGTGATTGAGATAGTTATTTTTTTCAAGAATTGAAAATTAGACAAATAATTCATTTAATACTCGAAATGGAGGACGATTTGAGTAATGAACATTTAGCAAAAATATAGCGCAAATGTAGTATCGCAAATAATATTAGAACAGATTAGACGACGACGTATCGCTGCAGTATTTGCGATTTTAACAAAAAAGGCCATACAAGGAAAAAGAGCATTGGATAGCATTACTCGTTCTCAGCATAATTTCTATCATGCCTCATGGGTTCTATCATACCTAAGTTGCATTCGCTTTCATAATTATTTTAGAATGTCTGCAATGTAATTAGAAGCTTTATTGTTGATCCTCATTTGCAAAAGCAAGATTTTATAAGAGAGAAAGAACTATAACACTCGCAGAACGCTTGGCAGTAAAAGTTGAGGCAAGTTTACTTTATACAAAATTAATAAAATGAGCAAACATTGTTATCTCCGATATTACTTTGTATATATTCCTTCAATATTTGAGATGTTTGGTATCTGTAATTCCATGACATCTATGACATTCCAATATCTTATGGGGAAAACGACAGTATATAATATCATACATGAAACATGTTCAGTAATTTGGAACGCTCTGCATTCTATAGTTTTATCACTGATACTAACAGAAGAAAAGTGGATAGAAATCGCTCGGGTCTTTGAAAAGTCGAGAAATTTTATTCATTGTATCGGAGCCATAGATGACAAAAATGTTATCATTCAAGTACATAAATGTTAATAGCGCTTGTTTAATCAATTTCAATAATACAATTTCGAAATGAATAATGCACGACATATATTGCAGTACATATATACATTGTGATAAAACAATAATTCGTAATGTTTCAGTGCCCTAATAATGCTGGCTCGAGTTATTACAATTACAAAGGGATTCACAGTGTAGTTTATTATTAGCAATTGGTGATTCATAATATATTTTTCGTTATGTCGATATCGGGGACTATGGACGACAAAGCGATAATGGTTTTTTAAGCCAATACGATTGATCAAAAATTCGATTCATGAATGTGCCAAAACCAGCAGTAATTGAAGGATGGCGGATATTATCGTATTGGAGATGAGCCTTATTGGAGATGAAGCTTTCCCTCTCAAATCATACTTGCTTCGTCCTTATCCAGGCAAAAATGAACTCACATCACAGAGCAAGTTGTGTATAATTATCGCTTGAGTCATGCCCGGAGGATAATTGAGAATACTTTCTGTATTTTAGCAAGTCAGTGACGAATATATCGAAAATTGATAATTATAATTCATAAAATAAATAATTGCTAATCCAAAAAATGTTATGTTAATGATTCAAGCAACAGTTTGCTTGCACAACTGGCTTTGAAAAAGCGATACAAACAATGTTACGTATTTGAACGCAGGTTTGGTCGATGAAAATGATCCAAATATCTTAAATGGATTTAGGGATGGCTCTTGGCGAAGAATTTTTGAGAATGGATGTACATTTACAGATATAACTTGAAGCGGATCGAACATGAGTACTCACAGGTGCATGACAATTAGAAACAAATGCGATTATTTTAACAACGAAGGAGGAACATCGTGGCAAGAAAATTGTTTTCAAGATAGTGATTTTTAAGTGAATAGTTCCGTTAAAAATCATCTTAACAGATTTTTAAAGCTGAAACTTTGCTCTATCGAATGATATAATTGCCAATGTTGTACAAATAGGAATATAGATTAGATTGTTGAAAATTTGAACTTTCCGAACAAGCTAATACAATATCGATGATCAAAGTTAATTTGATTATTGTCAAATTCAGTTCAGACTTAAATAAAAAAAATAACCTCTGTGTACCTGAAATAAATATTATTGTCCACAGATTATTTGCTAGATTGATTCCGAGAGTTTGAGGCTTCATGTTGAAATATTTCGTATTCTGCAATCTTATGAAAGTTATTTCAAAGCTGGAGTTCACTTATATGGAAATGCAAATTACATTGTACAAAATGTTATAAAAATTTATTTACAATATTGCAGTTATATTCTGTTTGCTGGATTATTTATTAGTTATGTTTGTTCATAAGAACTTCGAATAGATTGCGTATTATTTCATTTTGTGCATCTTTGTCCTCGATTCTTTTTAGTCTTTGTTCTCCATAAATCTCGTAAAGTACGAAATAGTATCGTTCCGATACGGAATGGATACGGAGCGGATTTTGTTATGTCCATGTTTATACGAAGAGATTGGTCAAAGATGACTAACTTTCAAAAGGTTGACCAAAAATTGACCAAAGCTTCTGCCAAGTCTTGTAGGTCATCATCATCAAGTCTTCTCCGCTTACTGGTAGAACTGTTTCCTGCAAAAATTAAAGTACAATATATTATATAATCATTTTCTCATTTACGCATTATTACCATTGAAATACTTATAAGGTATATCTGATAAGTTACTGGTACATCTATCGGATGAAATGTTAGTATCCATTTCATAATTTTCATTCACTGCCTCCAGTATCATTCATTGCTGGAGCTTCAGCGTTCATTGTCGTTCTGTAACACAAAAGATATCACATAATATTGTACTAACTACTATTGCAAAAATATTGCCGAAATATCGCACAAATATTTCTGCTATGGATTTTCGCGGACACTATTGTAACATTATTTATACAACATTACATGTTGACTAACAACCTTACATATTGATATATTATATTATTGCTATATTGCAAAATTATGGAAATATTGCATACTGTCTGTTATGTTAAGCCTTATAGTTGAATATCTAAAAAAAATTGCATGCTGTCGTAATGGATTCACGAACTACGTGATAAGGCCGTAGATTCACATCGGCAATTTCTTTTTTTTATAAAATGCTTTGAAGGAGTTACAGAGAAATTTCCACTTGTTCTTGATTAATATTACTCCTAGAAAAAAAAATAATTAATGTTTAACTAAAATGTGTAATTAATGTCAAAAAGTAATGTGTCATATAATGTAAAAGAAATTAGTATTGTACTATTGAATCTTATGAAAATTTTTTCCCACAATATCTCTTTCTTACGAATTCCACGTTCTGTGAGTGGAAGTTTGAAATTCCACAGAGGAGGCCTCTGTCAAACTTCTGAGATAAGCTCCTCCTCAGACGAATTTTCTCATTCATCCACTACTTTGAGCACTTTCGTTGTGGCAGGAATTGTCGGTCACTATCTGTTCCCAAATTTCTGCGTCGAATTATCATCATCTTTAAATAGGAATAAAGATAGCAATTAAATAAAATTTTAATTGCACTTAATTCCGTACTTTTTATTATTCAATACTTACCATCTTTTGCATAAATTTTCATTAGTGATTTGAGGTAACCTTGTACACATTCATGAGTTTCAATTTCTGCTAACTCACAAATGGACTGCATATCTCGCAAGTATAACGGTCGTAGCTGAAATTATAATAATTGTAAGAAAATATTGAAATAAAATAAAACAAAAAATATATAAGACAAATTTAAAATAAATATAGTTAAATTATTTATAATAAAACAAATGTCTTTAAGAGTTTATTTAATTTTTTTTTCTAATATTTAAAGATCTAATAAAGGTCGAAATGATTGTTTATTACATGGCGAAGTTGTTTTAATAATGTCACATGAATATCTAGTTTCAGCTCATAATTCCTCTTTTTATATCAATTTATATATGATTTTAATTGAGCCCTCCTTATGTTAATTTTATTATTATTAATTTATACATATAAAATGTGAGTAAAAAATTATATTTACTTACCTTACTAGATTCTCCGTCATTCTGCATTTTGAATTCTGGTCGTCGCGTATCCAATATACATATCGATAAATCGAACTATCGGATATCATATCTGGATATCGAGAAAACGCTCTGTTTTCAGCTATATACTAATGGAAGTAAGGGAAATATCTAGATATGCATACCTCCGTGAAATCGCAGCTTAATGTTTGTAATGCCATAAGTATTTTGCGGTTACAGATTTTGGATCGTCATGTTCTCTCTCAGGTTTCTCTTTGATACGAGCAAACGAAGGATTCAGTTTTATTCTGCGCATGCGTTGGCTATAAAACCAAGAATATGGCGAACTGTCATAACATTAAAACGGCGACAATTGAAACACAATAAACTATGATTGAGAGCTGAGTGAATATTGTATATAATTACACATATTAAGATGAAAGTAGATAGAATCTCTTATATTTTTGGATATTGAATTGATTCTTATCCATTCTATTCTCCGGATTTAGAAGAAATCATATTGAAGCCTAATTCTGTAATTTTGCACGAAAATCATTTTTTTTTTCATTTTTGTACGCGATAACTATTACATTTCTTACTCGCTTTAAATTACCGTACGTGAATAATGCGTTATTTCTGATTGAAATTTGATCTGGAAGGATTTGAAGAGTAATATTTTCCAGGTGTCATATCATCAAATTGTGGCATCATCTCATAAAGATTTATCAGACTTATCGAACTACTCTCGTATTACAATAATTAAGTATAATTTATATTATAATAATTAAATATAATTTTTCATTATTTTATCGTTTTCTCTATTCCTTTCTCTTTCTCTATCCTAAACAGCACAAATTTGGATGTCCAATACTGGGGCATAAAATGTCTTAAAGATTTATGTTATGATGTTTTAAAGAGATCTTAAAGACCCAGTTTTATGTCCCAATTTTAAACATTGTGCTATCTGAAATTGTCAATAAATTGTTGACTTACAAATATCATGTTTCGTACTGTTTCACGTACTGATTTCATTTGGTTCATTCTAGAAATATATTGAAATTAGAAACAAAAAATAGACCTATATTAATATATATAGTTGTATCTAAAATCATATTGTTACGCCCGTGCCGTGCCAACATCATAGATCGTCACTCGTGAAGTCCTGAAAGTCGCGTTGCCCAGCATGGCTCATGTTATTTAACAAGATCGGCAGATTTGGACATGAGCCGTTGCTGCGCTCGGACGTGTCTCTCGATTCGTTTATCTTCTCATCGATCATGTGCTCTGAGCTTTAAGTGTGTCCTGTGTTCATTTCATAATAAACTCTTCTTGTTCTTTTTATAACATCTGTGTTGTTCATTTCTGCGAGCCGGGAGTGCGTGAACGCGAAAATGTCTCCGCGAACGCTCGGACGTAACAATATATAGAATTTATTCGAATTTTAAAAATACTTCATATGCGAAATACTACAAATACTCTTTTGATGCCATTCAAATTCAGCAGTCCGTAAAACACTCAACATGGCTGACAGTCACGTGATCGGTGACCACATCAAAGAAGCCGACAACTACTGTCGCTACTATATATAATTATATCACAATATATTAATATAGTAGCGCAACTCATTCTCTGTCGGCACCGTTGATGTTAGTGCCCAAAATGAAGTGCGCATGCGCGAAATAAGTAAGTTCCCTAGTAGCGTCATCTGAATTTCTTTCTCAGTTGCTTTTTATTTTTCCGCTCTTTCTCTCTCTCTCTCTCTCTCGCTCTCTCTCTCTCTCTCTCTCTCTCTCTCTCTAGGTCATTCGTACATCAAAATATATATTTTTTTAATCTAAATGTAATAAAACTAAAAGAAATAGATTTATATTTATAATGCATTGCAAAATAGAAAAAATACAAAAATAAGAAAATGTTGTATGATACAAATATTATATTAGGTGTACAACTTTGCTTCCGCCGTTTTTTTTCCGAAATTCGAGGCTTTGTAAAAAACTGGTTATACATTTATGATTCAAAGTATTGTCCATCACTGGCCACTACTTTCTCCCATCTTTCGGGTAGCGTATGAATCGCGCGTCGAAAAAACTGGTCATCTTTTGAGGCTATCCACGAATCGATCCAATTTTTTACTTCTTCATAAGACCGGAAGTGCTGGTCAGCCAGGCCGTGTGCCATTGATCGAAACAAGTGATAGTCAGAGGGAGCAACGTCTGGAGAATACGGCGGGTGGGGTAGGACTTCCCATTTCAACGTTTCCAAGTATGTCTTGACCACTTTCGCAACATGGGGTCGAGCATTGTCATGCTGCAAAATCACTTTATCGTGTCTCTCGTTGTATTGCGGCCGTTTGTCTTTCAATGTTCGGCTCAAACGCATCAATTGCGTTCGATACCGATCGCCTGTGATTGTTTCAGTCGGTTTTAACAATTCATAACACACTACGCCGAGCTGGTCCCACCAAATACAGAGCATGACTTTGGACGTCAAAATCACCGTTCTTGAAGCGTTGAAACCACTCACGACACGTTCTTTCACTAATAGCGGCCTCACCATAAGTATTTGAGAGCATTCGATGAGCCTCAGCCGCAGATTTCTTCATATTGAAGCAAAAAATTAAAACCTCCCGCAAATGACGAGAATTTGGCTCGTAAACTGACATTTTCAATCGAGAATAACTTTATGATGCAGACACAAATCGACTAATGTTTCTATGGGGTTATGTTGACAGATGCCCAAATTTATTGTATGACGTCTATGATCTATTTATTTCGACCACCACTTACCGTTAAAGTCATCTATAGGAAAACGGCGGAAGCAAAGTTGTACACCTCATACTGTAAAAATATTTGAATTAACGATTGCAGCACACGATGCTTATTTTCCTGTTAGATCGTTTGTGTTTTAGTAAATTAAAAATTATCAGAATTGCACCATACAGAATGCAGATTTTCTGGATGAAACGAAAGCAATCTAGCAGAAAAAACAATGTGCAGCAAGCTAAAATTTTAATATAAACAGTAGAAAGTAAAATTTAATGTAAAAACAAATTTGAGATTACATTTAAGAAAAGAATTAGTATAATTACTGTAATTATACAATAAAATATTTAATATGAAATAATTTTATTAAATTAAATAAGATAATAATTTTTTTATACATTTAGAATAAAAATAATCAATTGAAAATATGATAAAATTTTAATTTTAATATAACAATAATTTAGAATAGGACAAATATGTTTATCAATATTTTATTTATCAATATTTAAAGATTATGCATTTCGCAGGTTTTCTTCGTGTCCAAATTCATTCTTGGAATGCTAATGTTTCGTGAACCTTGCAGTTTACTTCATCAGGACGAGGAGTAGCTGACGAAATTGGTTTTGATAGATTTTGAAGCGTTGCAAATATAATTGCGTCACTTCAAATTTTTATTCTAACCTAAAAGAAATTATGTATTTGATTATTTTCAACGATTTACAAAACGTTTAACATTTTTTTTCAGACAGATGTCATATTAAAATGTTATCCTTTCGAACACATATTCGATTACTATGTTCAGATTTTTATTGATGAGATAGAGTAAATAGAGATATAAAAAAAGAGACAATATAAAAGAGACAATATAAAAAAATTATAAAATCAATTACGATTTTACAACAATTTTAATTAATCAATTAAAATTCCTCAAAATTCAACAATTAATTAAAAAGTATAAAAGACTACAAGAATCAGCGCGGAAGATAATGAGCAAATATATTATTTTAAAATGAAATTTAATTTTCTTCTAACAATTAAACTTTCTAACAAACATATGTTTCAAATTCGAGTCATCCTCAGCATGATATTAGAAATAATGTGAAACACAAAAAAATTTTAACTTATATTAACCGTTATCGCTGCATTTTCCTCAGATTCATATCCATCTTGCTATAATGCAAGAGGAATAAAAACATTTGATCCATATTTGGTACATTTAAAACTGTAACAAAAGTCTAAAATTGACTGAGATAAAACTCGTAGTTAATAAATAATCTTCTTACTGCACAGCTTGTTTATGATTGCTTGTTTATGATTGGTATATAAGTTTTGTAAAGGCCTTCTGATCACTTGAAGGCTGTTAATCTGTTTTTTGATATTAAGTATTTCAGTAATTAAACATATTTGTTATAATTAAGTTTTTCATTCTAAATTTTTATTTTTTCCAAATCAAATTCATATTTAAGTTGCAATGTTATTCGAATGGAACAAACATATTCCAAATGGATGTGTTACGATGTTCTGTAACTTTAATTTTTAATTATCTGCCCGTCTGTTCGACATATGAAGCATCGTAATGTTTGCATATAATTTTATAAACTATGTTATTTTTGATAGATCATTTAAAAACTTTCCATCAATTATGCTCCATTATGCTCTCCCATATTAAGTTTTTGAATCTACCTTTTCCAATGCTAGAATGAATAGTTTCGGTGATATCATATCACTCTATCTAACTCTCCTCTTAATGAATACTTCGGTGTCTAAGTTTTCCTTTATTTTAATACAGATAGTGGCATTTACGTAAATGCTTCTAAGCTAAGCTTTGAATACCTTTATGTTTTGTATCTTTAGCTTTCGTACTTCAGATTAAAATATCTCAAAAATTTATTAACGTTATACCATATTTTCAAGACTACGTA
>NW_017259261.1:362653-366623 GCF_001594045.1 Atta colombica | reverse complement strand
TGATTATTAAATAAAGTAAAATTTGTCTTTAAAAAAATATACCTGTAAATACCTTGTTTTATATATACACGCACGCACGCACGCACGCATGCACGCACGCACGCACGCGCGCGCGCACGCACGCACATATATATATATATATCCAACCTTTATTAAACGACTGCATATAGTAAAATTAATAAAAATATGATTTACGTTTTATAAATACGTTTTATAATAATTATAAAATATTACTTATTATTCTCTTTTTGAAATCTAAAAAAATATCGTTGTGTTTCACATTATAATTCTGAACGCATGATGGTATTGCACAGTTTGTTTTCTTTCACTCATTTAGTTTTTTCTTGCGGTTAAAACTCTCCTATATAGCAATACCTGAAACAAAGCTAAGATCAAAAGTGTCTTCCAAAAGAATAGAAAACTTATACAATAGTTGTACAGATTAACTATTCTTCTAAGAAAATTCTTGATCCTCGTTTTATTTATTGTAATTTTTTCACTTTTATCACTTTTGCATTATTTTCATTTTTTCACCTTTATTTCTTGTATTATTTTCACTTTTTAACTTTTTTCTCTTTTGCACTATTGTTACTTTTGATCACAAACTATATAGTCATTCGGAGTTTTCGCAAATGACAATTATACTAATTCCCTCCAAATTTTAGCGTTCCAAAAAGAATATCATAGAAGTATTAAACCATTAAAGGGAAACATTTAAATTGTCCTGAAAGAGAGAACGGAAAAAGAAAGAAGTTTAGACGACGTTACTGGACAACTTCCTTATTTCGCGCATATCATTCAGATAACATAAAATCGGGAGAGTTGCGCCACTTTATATACTGTGTTTATACTGTGATTAGGCTTTGAAAAGTATGAAAATCAGATCAAAATCAAGTTTCTTAATTGATATTCGTGGTGCTCGGTAGGCGTTCAAATTGCAAAATTCCTCCCATATATGCTTATGTACATACAATACTGAACACACATAACTTAAAAATAGAGATGTTATTCTTTGATAGCATGCTCTGAGTAAAAAGACGTAAATTGTTAAAACTGCATAAAGAATGAAGCATTCTTCATGTAAAATTGGTATGATTTGCCACTAAACTACAAAAATGATGTCGTGGAACGAAAGCGACACCTCGATCGAACTAATTCAGATGACCACTTTTGACCACGTTTTTTGATGGCCTCGTCTATGTAAGTTCGCTTAGAATACTATAATATAGGTATAATACAGTTTGCATCCGCCATTTTTAGTTCCTTTCTTACTCTTTGGTCTCTCTTCAATCTTCTTAGTTTAACAAAGTGGAAAGAGAGAGAGAGAGAGAGCAAGGGATTAAGGAAAGGAACAAAAGAATGAGAAAAGAATTAAAAATGGCGAATACTTATAGTGCCTTTAGTTCGGCTCCCTATTCTCTATACTCTATGGTATCAGCTTAGCAGAGTAAACGAACGTTTGATTTACAGTTTTTCTGCAATTAAAAAGAAATAAAGTTCGGATATATACTTTTTGATCACAGTAGTATGTACAATAGAGGAAGATATATACTTTCAAGATTAATGATATGTATCATTTATAAAGACTTGACCAGTTGTAAAATGATGAAATGCGACTTTTTCAACTCTTTTCTAATCTATTTTAACAAATTTCTGCATCCATCAATGCCCTAAGGAGTTTTAATGATCGCCCAGAAAATGAGAATGGATTAAAATGAATTCAAAATTTTTTAATGCGTACTTTGAATCTATAAAAATGGATTGAATGGATTGGAATAGATTAGATCCGAGCTGACATTAGTTTAAGATTCGAAAAAAAAACATTCATATTTAAGGATTACAAATTTTATTTCTAGATATTTATAATAATTATACCTGAAATTAACTGCTTTAAATTGATATTAAAATACGCACCTTAGTGAGATTTAAATCTAGGACCTCTTGATTATAAATCTTCTTACCTCCCTACACCATTTCTTCAAATGTGTTATTCATTCTCTAGTTCAATTATCAGTTAAACTAGAAATTGTATTGATATAATAAAAATATTATCATTTAACAGAAATAATAAAATATAAACAATTTACATTACTATGAGACAACATTGGGTAAATGTCGGATAATCTAATCTTGCTTGGTCGATGTCGCGTGATTAGCCTAATATTCGGACTGTGTTCAACTTTGTTTGCGAGTGTTCACATTGATCATTCATTTTACTTTGTTATGTCCAAATCCGTGGAAATTTTAAATTTATGATCCTACTGAAGAGAAGAGGAGCAGAAATAAGAGTATCTGGAAGGATAGTCAGATTTTTGTCTCGCAAGCATTCGTACAGAGGCGAATATCGCGAGTCGAACGCACTCTTTTTGGCTCGTCTCGGAATGTGGGTCAACGTCCCACATAGATTTTATGACACCTGTTTCCTACGAGCAGTGTGATCGTCGGTCCGAATTTCGAGTCAAGAAATTTAATACCTTTAACTCGGGAGTGGACCACGTGCGATCTCTGAAAAGGCAAGATTAAACTAAGGGGTTTTTAATTTAAACAACGAGAGATAATGAGAAAGTATTAGTATTGTTTATTATTATTAACCATTATCAATCTATCATTAACGGATTACAAGTTTAATATAGCACAATTACAGAAGATAAAGGTTATATATTAATAAATTTATTTATTACAAACTAATTTACACATTAATTAATATGATTACTATAAAAAAAAAAGAAAAATTTACAGATAATTCGATAATTATTATTAACTACTTATTTAACTATTTAACGTTTAACAACTATTTAAATTTTATGCATGTTATGCAGTTGCAATAAATCGCCAGAGAATGAAATTTCAGGACGAGCAAAGCATACAAGTTTTTGTTCGTTCTATTTCATGAATAGAAATGGAGGAAAGAGGAAAAAGATTGAAAAAGAATTTCATTGGAAAGTAAATATGGATTGGTGGAATAAACACTGGAATACAGGAACGGAGAGATTAGCCGGTAATTTCATGCTGGATCGTATGGATCGAAATAATGGTAAATAATCGTAAAAGTCCTCTCGGGAATAGGTGCGGTAATCCGCAGGAATTGAAGAACGACTTAAATGATACTCGAATGAGACGGAGTTTCTCTGGAGGAAAATAGGATTGAGATGATAGGATTATCCTATCATATCATCAATAAATTTATCATATCATCAATAAATCGGGTGTTAGCGGAGGAGTGTCAGGGAACATTCGCTCCGTTAGAGTGTCTTAAAAAGCAGGTGACGAGATCGAGGAGATCGAGGAGAAAGTGAAGGAGTTCGAGAGGAAGGTGAAGGAGAAGGAGGAAATATCACCTCTAATGCTTCTCGATTAGCAGGTAGAGCTGGCGAAGCTGATGGTGGTGAAAGTGGTGGAGGCAATGCATTCTTGGCGGAAACAACTCGTAATAGATGACACCTTCCTGATCCCACCAAACGCACAGCATCGTTTTCCGTCCGAAGCGATTTGGTCTTGAGGAAGATATTGATAGTTGGGCGGCAAACCCAAAATTTCTTGCGTTTAGGATTCTGAAAATAGATCCACTTTTCATCGCCTGTCATAATCCGATGCAGGAACGACTTTCTTTTTTGTCTGGCAAGCAGAATTTGGCATGTGTTTTGGCGTCGCTCCATCTGTCTATCGTTCAGTTCATGCGGCACCCATTTTCCGATCTTTTGAACCTTCTCCATGATATATAACCGCATGGAAATGGCTGCTTGAGAAACATCCAATTGCTCGGCAAGCATCAAAATTGTCATCATTGAACCGGCGAAACCAATCTCTGCACGTTGTTTCCGAGCATTGTCGCCATAGGCTTCCACAAGCATTCGATGCGATTCTTCAGCCGATTTCTTCAAATTGAAACAGAAAAGCAAAGCTTCCCGCATATGCTTTTTTTAAGCAAAAAACAAGACATGATTACGAAAGAAAAAATGTATGTTGTTGT